>NC_045438.1:18059947-18072637 GCF_002776525.5 Piliocolobus tephrosceles
TTTATTGAGCTGAGCCTACACTGGGTCTGTCCTCCAACACAGCTGATGAGTGGCTGGTTTATTGAGCTGAGCCTACACTGCCTCTGTCCTCCAACACAGCTGATGAGTGGCCGGTTTGTTGAACTGAGCCTATACCGCCTCTGTCCTCCAAAACAGCTGACAAACGGCAGGTTTATTGAGGTGAGAATCATAGCTCTATGTGTTTATTCTCGTTTTATATCCCTAACTGGGCGGTAATTAATAACCGGCAGGAATGCAGTTTCTAATGCTGACTTCACCACTTGTTTTTGCCATTTATGTACCTGTTTGTATCGTACTGGGCGTGTACAGTGAGCCTATGTGGGGTCTCTACCCAGCAGCCCTTCTCCCCTCCTGGCGAGCACTCCCTTTCTTTCTATGGGACCCTAGTGCCGTGGAGTCCCGGTGGGAATGACCCTGCCCCACCCCATCCACCCACCACCGGGAGAAAGGTCCTAGCAGGGCTCCCGCAGAGCTGACAGCCCCCTTGTCCTGGGATGGCCAGCCTGGCAGATGACCTAAGTCTGGGGTTTGTGCTTGCTCTGCCTTGGAAATGTGCCTGCCTGAGAATGGAGTCTAGCAAGGAGGAAGAGAAATTCAGTGTCCTGCTGACAGCTTTGGACCCTGGGATTCAGACCCACCAGAAACAATCTCTTTTCAATGGTGTGAGCCAACAAACTGCCAATTTTTACTTAAGAAGGTTTGATTCTGTTTCTATAACTTGAAAAAGATGGTGAGACCTGATGGAACATAAATGACGCTTTTACAGAAAAATACCTATTGCGTGAAAATCCCAAATGTGCCACAACGTTGTGCCTTCGCCCATCACCTCATTCCACTCCATGACCAACCCTCAGGGCGACCAGCTTTTCAAAGGAAGTGCCCCACAGATGGCGCTACTAAGCCTGGCCGTCGGGACACCCCTGACACTGTGCATCTGGGGTATGTGGTGCTTGGGGTCCCCCATAAAAAAACACATTACTAAATGTTGCATATCGTCTTGTTTAGAATCAATGTCTTTCCCTTCTCACTTCCTGGACTCTCTACTTTGCAAACTACATTAAGAATGTTAATTCCCCTGAATTAAACAGGGGAATCTGGAATGACTTGGACATTAAACGAGGATTCTCCAGCCACTCAGCAGCCACGTTATCCCTCCCACCTCCACCCCTTCTATTCCTCCAAACTGGCCCCCACACCTATCCTCTCTACACCATGGTCGGCCTGCTGTGCGGGCTCCACTCCTGGGCCAACCCTGGGTGGGCAGAGAACAGGGGCAGCTTCCGGCTCCAAAAGGAAATCCCAGCTCCTCTCCTATGCCTTTCCAATCTAGGACATGAGAGGAGAGGACTCCCCTTACAGATCCCGTCTCCTCCCTTGGAGCACCTGTGATTGTGCGGGGTGGAGAAAGAGGGAGGGAAAGGAGTGAGGAGAGGGGGAAAAGGGGCCAGCCACGGGAAAGCCCAGTGTTCCCTAATGAGGGGCTTTCCATCACAGGGGAGTCAGAGCACCCACAGGAAATCCTGACTCCTAAAGTAATCCACTTTCTTTTCTTTTTCTTTTTTGAGGTGGAGTCTCCCTCTGTCACCCAGGGTGGCGTACAGTGGCGCAGTCTTGGCTCACTGCAACCTCTGCCCCCCTGGTTCCAGTGATTCTCCTGCCTCAGCTCCCGAGTAGCTGGGATTACAGGTGCCCACCACCATGCCTAGCTAATTTTTGTGTTTTCAGTGGAGACAGGGTTTCACCATTGGCCAGGCTGGTCTGGAACTCCTGACCTCAGGTGATCCCCCCGCTTTGGCCTCCCGAAATTCTGGGATTACAGGCGTGAGCCACCGCACCTGGCCACAATCCACTTTTGTCCCCTTCCTCCTGTCTGTCCATCCGTTTACATACCTGTGACCACATTATCATCAAAATACATTTAGCATGACTTTATTATCATCATGGCTAGCTCCATCAGGAAGAAAAAAAAAAACATACCGTTGAGATGACATAAAACGCTTTGTGCAAATGATTGTCCTCCAGGGGTATTCTGTAAAGAGGACGTTTGTCAAATAGCCAAGCATGCTTGCAGAAAATAAATAGACATGGTCAGACAAATATTTTTGTGTGTTTTGTTGATTTGAAATAAACTATCAGAAATTTCTAAACAAATGCTCGCCATTCATTTTGGAAAACAATATGGATTGAATCTTTTTTAAATCTAGAAAGGGACCCGGTGTTGTGGGAGAAATATGAAAGGCAGGCATCGTCGCTTTCATTGGACTTGGGGTCGTAGTCGGGATGACCAAGCTTCATTTGATCCTCATGGGTCTTTTATGATTGGACTGTAAGTAAAGCTGACAACCGAATTTAATAACACAAAAGGTGTTCAGCGCCCCTGCTTACCAGATGACAGTGCCCCTGCTTACCAGATGACAGAATAGCTTGAAGATTGTGCAGATTCCTCAAAAGACACATTTAGACAGTCATGGTCAGGCAGTTGATAGAATCGATATCGGCTAGCAATTTCTCAGTGAAATTAGTGCATGGGATTCTAGAAAATTGGACACTTTCAAGTGGCTATGTGGCTAGAGTGGTGCAGCTATTTTTACCCAGCAAGTGTCCCAGCATTGGTTATTCTGGGTCTTTGAGAATGCTGTGACTGTCACTGCTCCTGCTGCACCCATCCCAACACCATGCGACTAAGCTCTCCCAAGATGCTGCGGCCCGTGGTGGGGAGCTCAGCCTCCCAAGCAGCCAGCCAGGGTTTATTTCCTGGCACCAGAACTTAGGCAAGTCATTGGATCCCTCAGCCCCAATTTCCCTATTTGTACAATTGAGGAAAGACAGTCCCTTACACAGGGGTGGTGGGAGAAAGAAATGCACTGGCCCATATTGAGCTCCCAGCAGATAGTAGCCATTAATGAACATCAGCACGATGACGATGTGGGGGAAATGAAGGAGTTCCCAGATTACAGCAGCATAAAGGACGCCAGAACATCTCGCTCTTCTTCGAGAACGCTGGCATGTGGGCTTCTTGTCTGTGAACTCTGAGTCGGATCCCCAGGTGCTTGAATAGCTCTGAGCTGTCTTTTATTTCGGATGAGCCCCGTTTTCCAGCTTTTAGGGTTGGGAGGGCAGAGGAGAAATGGCAGGTGGCACTGGGGATATTTTTACACAGGATGATGCGACCTGCCCCGCCTGCACCTGCACTCAGCATCATCGGAGTTCCTTTTCTTATACATAATTAAGGTACACAACCAGTTTTACGATTCTACCATTTTGAAATCACATGGGAGTTACCAGAATGGTTAATTTAAAATGGTTTTACCTAGACTTTGGGGGGATCTTGATTCTTAAATGTCTTTGATGGCTTTGATAAACACCCTGGACCCTTCCTGCAAAAATACACCCTCACTGAACCCCCCACACCCACCCCTTCGCAAGATGCACAGCCCTCAGGAGTTCCACCTTTGGTTTTCAGGGCATCTCTAACTGCCCCCAAGTTTCCCTCGCAAATTTGCATATCTACCACTAGATGGCAGCAGAGGACACAGCAAGTGAGAACACTCCTAGGCTTGTGCAGCCAATGAAATCCTGGAAACTTGTTGTATTTTGTTTTAACAAAATATAGGCCTTGGTGTTCTTAAATCTTACTGATGTGCTCCTGGAAGAATAAAAATGCTAACTGACACAGGGTCCACGTTGTAGGAAGGCTGAATTTGGTTTCCATGACCCCAGACTCTCCCTCCGCTGGTGCTCAGCTCTCCCCGCACCTGCCAGCTTTATTTGGATTTCTGGCCGCTCTGAAGTATCAGCTACCTGAGGTTGCAGCATCAGCCAAGAAACTGTCTGTCCTAGACGCTTGCTGGCTTCAGGGCTGCAGCCTGAGGATCTTCTCTAGATAAAGCAGTGGATACACACACAGACACATGACGATGCTGTCCACCCACATGTCTGAGCTCTGGGATTCCATGGCAGGAGCTTGGCACTGCAACTGGGCAGAGATGGAGCCCGGGCAAAGGCGCACAGAGAGGACTACTGAACACACATGATAATGTCCTCGGGATGGAGGAACCACTGTGGACAGTTAGGAAGACAGATATGCGTGGAGGGCCAGAGCTGGAAGTGATGGTGGGCATTGCTGGCTGTATCTGATCACTGGGAAGGGTGGTCGTGAAAGCCACTGAGGGCATGTGCCTCTCCCCAGCCACAGCGGTGGTGGAGCAAAGGCTGGGGCGCTCACCACTCTTTCCTCTACCATCCGGCTCTGGGGGCCAGGTCCATGCAAAAACACATGGAGAAAGTACAGCTTAGAGGACTTCTACTTCCAGCACGACGCCAGGCAGAAATGACTCTGAGAACGATCTCGCTACACCCACTAGAATTGTGAATAAAACAAAACAAAAAAGGCGGTTCAACAAAAAGCTGAGTTGTAAGAAAAAAGGATTAACCCACAGGCTTCAGAAATGAGGAGGACTGGAAGAGAACTGAGTCCCCGCACTGACTCTGAGGCCGTCCTAGGGGCATTTTCAGTTTCTGTAATCTTCCAGGTTAGGTTTCTTGTTTTTGTGTTTTAGTTTTTTATATATTGAGGTGAATGTCACATAACAAAATTAACCATTTTCACACGAACGATTAGGTGGCATTTAGTGCATTCACGATGATGTGTCACCAGGCAATTCTCAACATCTGCCTCTTCCACGCCCATGAAGCAGTTGCTCCCCAGTCTGCCCTCCCAGCCCCTGGAAACCAGCAATCTGTGCTGTCTCCGTGAGTTCACCTGCTCTGGGCATTTGGCATAGACGGAACCGCAGTGTGGGGTCTTCTTGGTCTGGCTTCTTTTGCTCTGCATGATGTGCTCGAGGTTCATCCATGTTGCAGCGTGTGTCAACGCTTCCTTCCCTTTAGTGGCTACATAACATGCCATTGTTTGTTTACACCACAGTTTGTGCCTCCACTTATCCATTGATAGACATGCGGGCTGTCTCCATCTTTTGGCAACTGTGAATTGTGCTGCTGTAAACAAGTGTGTGTGTGTTTTTGTTTCAGTACCTGTTTTCAACAGTCTTGGATACACACCTAGGAGAGGGTCACACTGCAGCCTTTCCTGTGCTTCTCTGCCATTTGTAGTTCTCTTTTGGAGAAATGTCTATTCAAGCCCATCGCTCAATTTTTCACTGGGCTGGTGGTCTTTTTGTTGTTCAAGCTTGGTTTTAACATGCTGGAGATACAGGGAAGGAGGATGGGGCAGCTGTGAGGTGAGGAGCTGGACCTGAGGTTGCTGGGGGAGGCCTGAGCAGGGAGCGCAAAGCCTGGACAAAAGCCCAGACCAGCTGAGAAGATGACGGGAGACGTCGAACTCATCCGGGGCTCAGGTTAAAAATACATGGATTTTACGTCTTCTCTGATCATTGAAAATGCCAGGCCTGTGCCTTCCATGACTTTGGGTGTGAATTCATAATGACAAGGGTGGCTCAGGGTGAAGGTTGCTGGTCTGGTGCCAGGAACATGCCTAAGTCACAAACCCAGAACTCCACGGAAGGGACCACCTGAAACTGAGCCCTGGGGAAAGCATTCAGAAAGGAAGAGGCCTCCGAGTGCATGCACAGCCAGGAGCCCCGGAACCCGGGCAGCAGGGCGCCCTGCGTGACAGGCAGAGGACACACAAAAAGGCAAAACTAGAGCCAAGAATTCCAGAGAACAGGCAAACAATATTTGGGAGTATTAAAAGAGTATTGTTAAAAGTTCTAAAATCATAAAGAACATAGTAAAAGAAATAAATGTAAACAAGTTGGAAAGAATAAAACTGCTACAGTTCACAGATAATATAAATCTCTACAGAATCCAAGAGAATCTACAGAAAATTTATTAATTTGAATAACAGGGTGTGGAAAGGTTATGGATGCAAAAGGAATATTCAAAAGCAAACTGTTTTTGCTCTCCAGCAGAAAATAATTTTAAATGATAGCATTTGCAATTGTAAGAGAGAGAGAGAAATGAGAAGGAAAAAAACCTTATAACCTATAAAAGATACATCTAACAAAAACGTGTTATGAAACATCATTCAGTGTTTAACCAAGGGGAGGGGTCGGAAAAGATGATAAACTTTATTGAAAGATATAAAAGAAGACTAAAGTAAATCTTAATACAGTAAATATGGCAATTTTTCCAAAGTCAATCTATAAATTTAATAAAATCATAATCCAAAAAGGATGATATTTTTCTGAATTTAAATCAAAGTGATTTTGAAGGCTGAAGGACAGCCAACACCAATTTAAAGACACAGAAGCAAAGACAAGCCCCGGCAGGGAGATATCGATGCCTACGCTAGCGTTAGAGGAACTCAGTGGGTGCCACGGGCACAGCAGAGCCTGGAGACCTGCCCACCTCCGTGTGGGGCTCACGAAAGGGCAAAGCTGTTGGAGAACAGCAGGGTGAGACGGCCTCTTCAACGACTGGCGCCGGCTGAATGATCAACCTCATACCGTATATATCAATAAATTCAAGGCGCGTTAAAGGCCAGATGTGAAAAAACCAAACCACAATGTTTAAAAGGATATCCAGGAGATGATACGGGTATTTTAACTTGAGCTACTAAAGAATTCTTTAAACAACTCAGAGCGCCATACATTTTTTTACAAATTGTTTTTTAGGCTGGGCGTGGTGGCTCACATCTGTTGTCTCAGCACTTTGGGAGGCCTAGACGGTTGGATTACCTGAGGTCAGGAGTTCGAGACAAGCCTGGCCAACATGGCAAAACCCCGTCTCTAATAAAAATATAAAAATTAGACGGTTGTGGTGGCACGCGCCTATAGTCCCAGCTACTCGGGAGGCTGAGGCAGGAGAATCTCTTGAACCCGGGAGGCAAAGGTTGCAGTGAGCTGAGATCATGCCATGGGCAACAAGAGTGAAACTCCATCAAAAAAACAGCAACAGGCCGGGCGCGGTGGCTCAAGCCTGTAATCCCAGCACTTTGGGAGGCCGAGACGGGCAGATCACAAGGTCAGGAGATCGACACCATCCTGGCTAACATGGTGAAACCCCATCTCTACTAAAAAAACACAAAAATCTAGCCGGACGTGGTGGCGGGTGCCTGTAGTCCCAGCTACTCGGGAGGCTGAGGCAGGAGAATGGCGTGAACCCAGGAGGTGGAGCTTGCAGTGAGTGGAGATTGCACCACTCCACTCCAGCCTGGGCAACAGAGCGAGACTCTGTCTCAAAAAAAAAAAAAAAAAAAAAAAAAAACCAGCAACAAAATTAACCCATTAACTCATGTGTTAATGAGATGCATCCACTCCTATCAGAGAGCGAGTTCCTGGCTCCTACAAACTGCACTGTAAGTGCCAAGCTGCGTTCGGCAAGAGCTGGAGAAGCAGAAACTCCGGCCCACTGCTATTGACTACATTGATGCTCTGATAAACCCAACATTCAGCCGCTTTGGAGAGCAGTTTGTTGACAGCAGATTAACTTGAAAATGTGCAAATCTTGTGGCCCATCGATTTCACGTTGACGCGTCTACACAGGGAGTGTAACTCTGGCACACACTGATGGGGAGACAGGTGCGACCTTTCTCACTGGCACTACTTCAAAGATCAAAACATTGAAATTAATCTAACGGCTCCTTGGTGGGAGTGTGGAAAAGTAAACTACAGCATTTTCCCTACCATGATATTCTCTACAGCCCTCAGGATGGTGCAACGGAGCTCGGTGACCAGCAGGGGTGAATCCCAAAATATCCTAAGGAGTTGTTTTTAAAGTAAGCTTCAAAAGCAAAGAGACTGCCTTCCATCCAGTAAAGATTTAAAGCATACCTGTAATTCATAGAGGCTGACTCTCAAGGACTGAATTGTGTCCTCAAAATTCCTGTGTTGAAGCCCTGCCCCCACATGTGGAGGGTGTGAGTCTGGAAGTGCTCAGGGATCCCCAGTCCTCACAAGAAGACCGAGAAGTTGGAGGAGGGGCCTGAGGGCCTGTGCTTGGTGACCCCCACCCTTGGCTGGTGGAACAGAGAAGAGCCCGGGGCTAAGGGACAGTCACCCATGTGCCAGAGACACTCTGGGCCCTCAGTCTAGTCAGGATCCAGATCACACAGCCACAATCATCCACGTCCCGTCCACAGAGCACGGGCTCTGCATCCTTAGGTGAGCGTCCAGGGTGTTTCCTTCCTGTGAGCAGATTCGGCTCAACTCATCCTCCTCTCATCTCAGACTCTCACCAGGCAGGAGAGGGACTGGATGGCCGACTGCAGAAGGGACTCACCAAGTGGGGGAGGCCAAGAGAAGTAAGAGCAAGGCCAGAGCTAGGGTTGCTCACGGCCGCTGGAAAAGGACTCACCAAGTCCCTCAGCTCGCTGGAGACAGCTGATGCTCTCAGTGGCAACCAGTGGGGTGGCAGACTGGGGAGGGGATAGTTTTTAGAACTTATCCCAAGGATACCACGATATTCTGAAACCTGCCAAGATGTCAGTGATCTCCCTTTTCTATGGGAGCTAGGGAAAGGCCTCCTCTGCTTTTCTTCATGGTGGGGGGCCTTGCTAATTTCTCACGCAAGGGGATGGCTCAAAGCAGGAGAAGTGCTACTTGGCAAGCAATGAGTAGAGTCACTGTGACCAAGAGCAGCATAGTTCTGGGCTGCGTCACGTACCCCAAAGTCCATACACTGAAGTCCAACCCCCAGCGCCCGGGAATGTGTCCTGATTTGGGAAAGGGCCATTGCCAATGGGCTTAGCTGAGGGGCGGTCGCCCTGGAGTATGTGGGCCTAGTCCAATACAACAGTGTCCTCAGAGGCACAGAGACAAGTGCATGGGGGACGATGGCCGCCTGGCCATGGGGAGAGAGATGGGGGAAGAACCAACAGCAACTATGATGCCAGAGAGAGGCCCGAGCAGGGCCTCCCTCACAGCTCCAGAAGGAGCCAGGCCTGCGGCACCTGGACCTGGGGCTTCTGGTCTCAGGACCATGAAACAACCCACCTCTATTAAGTCTCCCAGTTCCAGTGCCTTGCTTCAGCAGCTCTGGCAAATGCGTATACCACAGAAGCCAGAGGATCCCTTCATGAGCCCACCCAGAGGAGCTGGAGAACCAGGCGAAAGCATCATTCAGTGTTTAACCAAGGGGAGGGGTCTGCCTTGAAATATGAGCCAATCCCAGATGTCTAGTCTCTTGGTGGTCTTTTACGGGCATTTAATATGCTATTTGTAGTTTTCACCTGCACCTGTAGAAAATACAAACTTGTCTTAAATTGAGACTCAGGGCAAAAAAGTGCATCTGCAACACTGCACATCAGCCTGGTTGGATTACATAGATGTGGCCAAGACTTTTTAAAAATTACTTGTAACATCCCAGGCTGAACAACCGACACTCCCCAGTGGACTAATGCAGAGACACACACTGCAATCAAGGTCACACTGCAGTCAAGGTCACACTGCAGTCAAGGTCACACTGCAGTCAAGGTCACACTGCAATCAAGGTCATTGCAATCATGACCACTCCGATATTCGGACACTTCACTAGCAGAAAGAGACCATTCTACTGACTCCTACTAGAACTTCTAGTTCCTCTCCCAGCCTTTAAGGACTAGAAACATATTTAAAGAAACACTATTGCTGGGTTGTAAATGAGACATCACTCCTCTAACAGAAATATAAAACATGTTGGACCTTTTCTCTCTGCTTAAATTTATGAAGATCATAGCTTTAGAAAGACAGATCAACATATCAGGTTCTTATTAAGTGTATTTAAGACTAAGGTAGGTCATCATCAACTATTTTCACAAAGGAAGTGGAAATCATATTTCACTCTTAATTATACATAATTAGCTGTGCATTTGGGGGATTGTTCAAGATGGCTTCTTAATGTCAGTGGCTTCTCCCTGTCACTTGGACGCTGTCCTCACACCCCCTGGCATGCTCCCAGGGAAGACTAGCCGACTTGACCCCCTGCTGAAGCAACACAATTGGGGTCACAGCTCCCAGCAGAGGCAGGACTTGGCTCACTTCAGGTCAGAGGCACCTGGAGAGGCTGCCACAGAACTACATTCACCCACCAAGGTCAGGCAGGTTCACCTGGAGGGGCTGGTCCAGGACTACATGCACGCACCTAAGTCAGGCAGATGCACCTGGAGGGGCTGCCCATGTCCTGTATGCACTCACCTGGGTCAGGCAGATGCACCTGGAGGGGCTGCCCAAGCCCTGTATGCACTTACTCGGGTCAGGCAGGTGCTTGGTAAACAGGCCCAGGTGCAAATGACAGAGGAGGTCAAGCAAACTAGGAACCTTCCTGAGGACAGACGATGGAGCTAGGAGACAGCATCTCTGAGATGCAGCAGGGAGTTCCACCAGGAGCCAGGAGAGAGGCAGATGGAGAAGCAGGCATGGTTTAGAGTCCAGAAGGCAAAGCTCTCCCTCAGAGTCAAGTATGGGCAGAGTGTCCCAACCAGCACTGTCGACATTCTGAGTGGGTGACTCTGTCATGGGGCCTGTCCTGTGTTTGCTGGGATGTTCAGCACTATATCTGGCCTTGACCCACTAGTGGTCAGTAGCATGTCCCCCTGGACAGCCCAACTTATAACAACCAAAAATGTCTCTAGAGGCCAGGTGTGGTGGCTCACACCTGTAATCCCAGCACTCTGGGAGGCCGAGGTGGGTGGATCAACTTGAGGTCAGGAGTTTGAGACCAGCTTGGTTAACATGGTGAAACCCTGTTTCTACTAAAAACACAAAAAATTAGCCAGATGTGGTGGCAAGCACCTGTAATCCCTGCTACTCAGAAGACTGAGGCACAAGAATTGCTTGAGCCCGGGAGGAGGAGGTTGCAGTGAGCTGAGATTGCTCCACTACACTCCAGCCTGAGCAACACAGCAAGACTCTGTCTCAAAAAACAACCACCACAACACGTCTCTAGACACTGCCAAATGATGTCCCTGGGTTGGGTGATGCAAAATTACCCCTGGTTCAGAAGCAATTGAGTCTCTAGAAGCGCAAGTCCAGCCTGTCGGGGGTCCTGGCAGGTTTTGAAGATGGCGGACTCAGGTACAGGAGAAGACACACCCATGCACCAGACTGTTAAACAAAGTCCTAGCTGTGCCCTCAGGACTGATTGGAAGCCAGCACTGAAGCAGGAGCATGACGTTAGAGCCACCAGAAGGAAGTGTGACTCGATCCCGAGGCCCCGATTGCTGAGCTGGGCCTCAAGTCCTCCTTTGGCACCAGCAGAATTACTCGAAAGCCTGTGTCTCATCTTAGAGGCAGATGGCTACAGCCTACTCTGGGAGGGAGCTGATGGCCAGGAGAGAGCTGGGCCCTGCCTTACAGGGGAACTATCCTCCCAGGCCCAGCTCAGCCCGAGTGCAACAGAAGCCAGAAGTGCACACAAGGTGCAGGCAAGCAGGGATTGTTCAGCACAAATGCACTCGTCGATTCTAACTTATTCATAAGCTGACTCAGCAGAGTGCTTCTTCCTCTGCTCTGGGTGATCCTGGAGGCCACCCCAGGGCTTGTCTGATTTCTCTTATTAGCCAATCATAGGCCTCTGGCCCCAGGATAGCTAATTTGTGTCCACTTGGCTGGGCTGTGGAACCCAGCTGTTTGGTCAAACACCAGTCTAAATTTGCTGCAAGACATCTTTTAGGTGTTATTATTATTATTATTATTATTTTTTTGAGACAGGGCCTCTCTCTATCACCCAGGCTGGAGTGCAGTGGAGCCTTCACAGCTCACTGCAGTCTCGACTTCCTGGAATCAAGCAATCCTCCCGCCTCAGCCTCCCAGGAGCTGGAACTACAGGCAGGAGCCACGTGATTACATTGAAATCAGCAGATTTGAGTAAAGTAGATTACCTTCATAATGGGAGTGGGCCTCGTTGAATCAGTTGAAGGCCTTAAGCGAAAAGGCTGAGCTACCCTGAAGAGCAAGGAACTCTGTCTTCAGACGGCCTTGGGACTAGAACATCTACTCCCACTAGAATTCCTAGCCTGCTGGTCTGCCCTGTGGACTTGAGACTTGCCTGCCAGCCCCACAATTGTGTGAGCCAACTCCTTAACAAAAGTAAATTGTTGTCTCTCTAGATAGACACATATAGATACAAATGACATAGATATATGCATACATACGTATATAAAACTTCATGTATACACATGCACACATATCTAAAACTACATATCTATATGCAGGCACACATATCTATAACAGCATACATACATGTGCACACCTCTGCATAACTATGTATACACATGTGCACACCTATCTGTAACTACATATATATGTGAACACTTATTTGTAATCACATACGCACATGTGGACACCTATCTAAAACCACATATACACATATGCACATCTATCTATAACTACATATATACACGTGCACACTTACCTGTAACCACATATGCACACATGCACACCTATCTATACCACATATACACATGCACACACCTATCTGTAACTACATATATATACACCTGCACACTTATCTGTAACCACATATACACAAGTGCACACCTATCTATAACCACATATATACACGTGCACGCCTATCTGTAACTATATATATGCACATGCAGTTACCTGTAACCACATATACACACGTGCACACCCATCTGTAACTACATATGTACATGTGCACACCTATGCATAACCACACACGTACATGTGCACACCTATGCATAACCACATATACACACGTGCACACCTA
>NC_045438.1:18072647-18186896 GCF_002776525.5 Piliocolobus tephrosceles
CACACCTATGCATAACCACATATACACACGTGCACACCTATCTGTAACTGCATATGTACATGTGCACACCTATGCATAACCATATATGTACTGTTGGAGGCTGGAAAGAGTGAGGGTCATGACCAACTCAGTATACCACTGGAGGCTATATGAGTAAGCTGCAAAACTGTTTCTCATAAATGCAGAATGCTGGCACACTGACAAACTGCCTCTGCCACCCAGAAGGAATGCTGAGGGCAGTCACGCCCCAAGGGCAGTGTTTCTTGTGATTAGCATCTGAAGCCTGTTAGCAATCATATGAACCTGTGATCAGTTAAGCAGCTGACCAATCATTACCTCCTCCTCCCTGCTCTTGTTACCCAATAAATATGAAGGGCTGTGGAAGCTCAGGGGCTGCCTTTGCTCACTAGATGCAGGGAGCTCTCTTCTTCTTCCCTGGCTCCCTTCCTTTAAAACAGTTTCTTTTGTCTTAAGTTTTCATTTCTACATTTGTCCCTTTGTTCAGTATCATAATGATGGTCTCAAGAAGTAACAGTAGTAACTACTGTAATGACGGTCTCAAGTAGTAACCGTGGCAGTCAGCCACAATGTACATGTGCACATCTATGCATAACCACATATACACATGTGCACACCTATCTGTGTGCATGTCTACACATGAGACCAGAGAAGTTCCGGAGTGGTCTCCTTGTCTCATCCAAGACACAGGAAGCATTCTACTGAATAAATTTATGAATAAATTTGGCTTGATGAGTGCATTTGTGATGAATAATCCCTGTTTGCTTCCACTTTGCATATGCTTTCTGGCTTCTGTTGTACATGGGCTGAGCTGGGGCTGGGAGGATGGTTCTGATGTCAGGAAAATCCCCAGCTCATCCTGGCTGTCAGGTCCTTCTTAGAGCAGGTTGTAGCTATTGGTCACTCTGTATACACATGTCTGTATATGTGTAAATTTTTCTGTGTTTGTATCTACCTATCTGTCTGCATCTTTTTGGATCTGTTTCTTTGGAGAGCACTGACTAGTACAATCCCATTTGCTTGTAAAGGCAGTCTCATTCTGAAATAAGACAATCTTCTGAATTCTTGATGTAAGCCTCTGCCTGTCTGGGACATTCCCCGGGAAGCTGGGGAGGGACTTGGTGCTTTTTCTCTTCACCCCTCATGTGCCACGTCCCACTAGGGTGCCGAGGCAGGTCACCCAGTTCTGCGGGCCTCAGTCTCCTCCCCAGGTCGCTGGCTCTAGGTTTGAAAAGATGTGTATGAGGCAGGGATTATTGGCTCTTTTGGTTTATGGGAGCTGTTGCTCCTTTCTTCTACTTACTTGAGGGTTTATTATTTTTTAAGTAATTACTTTCCCTAGACAATGGACCAGAAAACATCTGAAAGACAGCGACTAAGTTGAAGGCTTGCTCCATGCCAGGCACGGTGCTCCTGCTTCGAGAGCTCCACTCATGTGGTCCTTAGGAGAATGTGAGCACACAAACACCATTTTTCAGCTGATGAAACTGTTGCAGGAAGTCAGGGACCCCAAATGGAGGAACCGGCTGAAGCCATGGCAGAACATAAATTGTGAAGATTTCATGGACATTTATTAGTTCCTCAAATTAATACTTTTATACTTTCCTATGCCTGTCTTTACTGCAATCGCTGAACATAAATTGTGAAGATTTCAATGGACACTTATCACTTCCCCAATCAATACTCTTATGATTTCCTGTGCCTGTCTTTACTTTAATCTCTTAATATCATCATCTTCGTAAGCTGAGGATGGATGTTGCCTCAAGACCCTGTGATGACTGCATTAACTGCACAAATTGTTTAAACAATATGAAATCTGGGCACCTTGAAAAAAGAACAGGATAACAGAGATGTTCAGGGAACAAGGGAGATAACCATTAGGTCTGGCTGCCTCAGAGCCGGGCAGAACAGAGCCATATTTCTCTTCTTTCAAAAGCAAATAAGAGAAATGTCACTGAATTCTTTTTCTCAGCAAGGAACAGCCCTGAGAAAGAGAATGCATTCCCAAGGGGAGGTCTCTAAAATGGCTGCTCTGGGAACATGTGTCTTTTATGGTTGTAGATAAGGGATGAAATAAGCCCTGGTCTCCCGTGGCGCTCCCAGGCTTATTAGGACGAGGAAATTCCTGCTTAATAAATTTTGGTCAGACCGCTTGTCTGCTCTCAAACCCTGTCTCCTGATAAGATGTTATCAATGACAATGCGTGCATGAAACTTCATTAGCAATTTTAATTTCGCCCCGGTCCTGTGATCTCGCCCGGCCTCCATTTGCCTTGTGATATTTTATTACCTTGTGAAGCATGTGATCTCTGTGACCCACACCCCATTCGTACACTCCCTCCCCTTTTGAAAATCACTAATAAAAACTTGCTGGTTTTGCAGCTTGAGGGGCATCACAGAACCTGCCAACATGTGATGTCTCCCCCGGACACCCAGCTTTAAAATTTCTCTCTTTTGTACTCTTTCCCTTTATTTCTCAGACTGGCTGACACTTAAGGAAAATAGAAAAGGACCCACGGTGAATATCGGGGGCTGGTTTCCCCCGATATGAAACTAAGACTGAACAAGGTTAAATAATTTCTCCAAAGTCACAAGCTAGTAGTTGCAGAGCCAGCATTTGAACTCAGACTTAGCTGAGGCCAAGCCCATATTCTTAAACACCACAATTTGCTTCCAAGCATCTTGTTTCTAAAAAGCACTCAATGGTTTTACTACAACGATCTTATTTACATGAGACTTAAGTCATTCAAATATGTTTTTAGGACACGTTAGCATAAAGACAAGGTATTGCCAAAAAGATTTTTTACCTTTCTTCCTTTTTGTTCTAGAAGGTCAATAATTAAATCTAACAAAATAATAATAATAATAGCAGATAACAATAATCAAGTAAATAACATTTGGTTTTATTTTCTTTTTAAAAATCTAAGAACAAAGGGGTTTTGACAAATGTGACCAGAAAATCCATACAACTCAGATATCCTTTTTCAACAATCATTTATGGGCGTTTCTTGTTATTTGAGAAAATTGAGATAGGAACCGTGACTCCTCCAATCCATTTACAGTATGGAAAGCTGATATACAGTAAATTTTAAGTCCTTCTGTGATAAACAGTCTCCTTTTCTTTTGCTAATCATCATGGAGCAGGACTAAATATGAACACATGAGTGGCAGCCTGGCTCAGCCAGCCTAGAAAAATTCCTTTAAAAATGCACTTGTGTAATAAACCCTAATTCCAAATACAGAACATAAGGAAGGAGAATTTACAAATCATGGTATTAGCAGTAAGAAAAGCAAACCAGTTAAAAGGAGTTAATAGAGAATAATGATTGTTAATATGGCCATGAAAATTGGAGCAAATGGTGACAAAACTGATTATTAAAGCAGAAAAGGTAACGAAATAATTCACGAATGATATTACAGATGCAAAAAAAAAAAAAATCCTGATTACATCAACAAAGATTTGTAGAAGGTTGGGAGTAGTATGGAAGGAAGAATATAAAAGTATTCTTTTTTCTAATATACTTCAAACATTGCTAGGTTAATAGATATTGCCATTTTCACATGTATACATATGTAACAAACTTGCACGTTGTGCACATGTACCCTAGAACTGAAAGTATAATAAAAAAAAGATATTGCCATTTTATAGTAGTATAAATAAAAATGCTACAATTATAGTTTTAAAAGATGCATACCTTCCACATCACAGGAGGAAAAAAAAAATGCTTAAAAAAATCGTCATAGCAAGAATGAGAAAAACTGAATTAAATTATGTCATGTTAAATTTTTAGTAATTGTATAAGTTAGTACTCTAAAGTAGTTTAGTTCAGGTGTTTTATGCTTAATTTTGGTTATTTTCATCAGTTGAGTAATAGCATAATTCCAGTTCCACATTTTTGATCCTCATAACCACTAGAGGGCAGAAGAGAGAAGTACAAGAGGCCGGAGATTGGTCAAATGAGCCTAATGCCATTTTGCAATGTGGATTTAAATGGCCTTCCCAACCAGGAATTCTGATTCGTGGTAGACACAACTATGTTGGTGTGCCAACATCTGTGTAGAAAATTCAATCCAGAATTTAAATATTTTTCCTGAATTAGGCCTAAAAATATTAATTTGCATAAAACAAGATGTAAAATAAGCATGTTTATATAAAAATATTCAAATTATTTGACCCCGTAACTTCTAGGAGTTTATCCAACGATAAAGACCGATGTATGTGGATGTTTAGTTTATCATAGTGGGTTTTTTTTTTTTTTTATCATGGTGTATAATTGAAAATTTACCTAAGTAATCAACAATAGGGGATTGTACTAATAAATTATGGTACAGCTATATGATGGAAAACTCTTTAGCTGTTTTTAAAACTATTTAAGAGTTGGGGAGAAGTTATAAAATGTCAAGAGAATATTATAAAAAGTATGATTTGATATTTATGAATTATTTGTGTGCATTTATATACAGAAACATATTGTAGATACTGATGATAAAAATGTAAGTCTGGCTGTGTGAGTACAGATATAGAAGTAGACATGTTCCAAAAAAAGTCACAGTTGAAAAAAATATACCCCCTGTTAAAAATTATTGTCTCTTCTTTGTTACATTTAAATTGATTTTAACTGTTTATACCTTCCACTGGGAAAACTGGCTAGCCATAAGCAGAAAACTGAAACTGGACCCCTTCCTTACATCTTATATGAAAATTAACTCAAGATGGATTAAAGACTTAAATGCAAAACCCAAAGCCATAAAAACCCTAGAAGAAAACCTAGGCAATACCATTCAGGACACAGGCATGTGCAAACACTTCATGACTAAAACACCAAAAGCAATGGCAACAAAAGCTAAAATTGACAAATGGGATCTAATCAAACTAAAGAGCTTCTACGCAGCAAAAGTAACCAGCATCAAACTGAACAGGCCACCTACAGAATGGGAGAAAATTTTTGCAATCTACTCATCTGAGAAAGGGCTAATATCCAGAATCTACAAGGAAGTTAAACAAATTTACAAAGCAACAACAACAACCCCATCAAAAGGTCGGCAAAGGATATGAACAGACACTTCTCAAAAGAATTTATGCTGCCAACAGACATATGAAAAAAAGCTCATCATCACTGATCATTAGAGAAATGCAAATCAAAACCACAATGAGATACCATCTCACACCAGTCAGAATGACAATCATTAAAAAGCCAAGAAACAATAGATGCTGGTGAGGCTGTGGAGAAACAGGAATGCTTTTACGCTGTTGGTGGGAATGTAACTCAGTTCAACCATTGTGGAAGACAGTGTGGCGATTCCTCAAGGATCTAGAACCAGAAATATCATTTGACCCAGCAATCCCCTTACTGGGTATATACCCAAAGGATTATAAATCATTCTACTATAAAGACATATGCACATCTATGTTTATTGCAACACTATTTACAATAGCAAAGACATGGAACCAACCCAAATGGCCATCAATGATAGACTGGATAAAGAAAATGTGGTACATATACACCATGAAATACTATGCAGCTATAAAAAGGAATGAGATCATGTCCTTTGCAGGGACACAGATGGAGCTGGAAGCCATTATCCTTAGCAAACTAACACAGGAACAGAAAACCAAATACTGTATGTTCTCACTCATAAGTGGGAGCTGAACAATGAGAACACTTGGACACAGGGAGGGGAACATCACACACCAGGGCCTGTCAGGGGGTGGGGGGCTAAGGGGAGGGAGTGCATCAGGACAAATACCTAGTGCATGTGGGGCTTAAAACCTAGATGATGGGTTGACAGGTGCAGCAAACCACCATGGCACATGTATGTCAATGTACCAAACCTGCACATTCTGCACATGTGTCCTGGAACTTAAAGTAAAATAAAAAATAAATACAAAAATTCATCCATTCTAAAAAGAAATGTTTATACTTTTCTATATTTTTCTCATTTTCTATGTTATAATATACCGTACTCCTTTTAAATTCAGGGAAAAAAGAAATATGCATTATGTGGTATTTATAAAGAAAACCTGGATCCTCTTTGGTCTTTCAATGTCTTAAAATCATAAAGTCAGACCCATTTGTGAAATATGGATGCTGACAGTTGAAAAGAATGTACAAATCTCAACTGTATTTCATTTTGCTGTCTATTAAAGCCATCTTATCATTGTAATAGAAAAAAGAAAAACATAGTCTTTAAATTAAAATAACAGAACACATACAAACACAATTGCTTTCACTCAAAAAACCGACAAGACACTGAAACTGGTCCCAGTGGTCAGCTGAACATGACCATGTGGCATTAAAGAGCCAGTGCCCAGCAAGAGTGACTTTCTTCTTGAACCTGACAGCTGACTGCAGCTCTGCCTCAGATAAAACCAGATCCTTCATTCTCTAAGCGCTTCTGAATTTTCCAAGATTTCACTCTCCTTGCACAGGGCAAGTAATCATCGTGGTTGGAGGTTGTCAGGGGTCCCCTGCACCAAGCTAAGTAATGAGGACTGCGGGGTGAGAAAGACGGACTCTCCCTGAAGGTTCCCAGTGATCACAGCTGGGCTCCAGGCTGTGGGCTGCTTTCCCGGCAGGCTCAGGTGCAGTGTGTGGGCACCGCGGTCGGATGCTCGGACCACAGGAATCAGGAAGAATTTTCCATAAAAAGTGGGGCTTGAGCCTGGACTGCAGACGGAAGCAGAAAGGTGTCCCCGGCAGAGAAAGGAGAACAGGACGCATCCAGGACATGGGCTGAGTTGTGTCCTCTGGACCAGGAGTCAAGGATAAGGGAGGATGCAGGAATGGCTTCTAGCTGCTGTGGGGACCCACTCGGAACCCCAGGCACTATAAAGATTATTTTAATCTGAAGACATTTGAGACTCAACAGATGCAGAAAGAAGCCTTCTCAGAGCTTTTCTTATCTGACCGAAAGTAGCAACTTTCAAGAAATGAGGACTGCCATTAATTCCTTCCTGGGGGGGCCTTCTATTCCTAGAGAGGAGACTAAAAGTAAGCCTACAATAAATCCCCTCTCTGAGGGAGTTACAGGGCCCTGAAAAAGACAAAAAGACCACTCATGTCCGTATGGACAAACATTATCACAAACTTTCTTATCTCCCATATGTCCTCCTAAAAACCTGCTTTGTCGGCCAGGCGCTGTGGCTCATGCCTATAATCCCAGCACTTTGGGAGGCTGAGGAAGGCAGATCATGAGGTCAAGAGATCGAGACCATCCTGGCCAACACAGTGAAACCCCATCTCTATTAAAAACACAAAAATTAGCTGGGTGTGGTGGCAGGCACCTGTAATCCCAGCTACTAGGGAGGCTGAGGCAGGAGAATGGCTTGAACCTGGGAGGTGGAGGTTGCAGTGAGCAGTGATGGCGCCACTGCACTCCAGTCTGGCGAGAGACTCTGTCTTAAAAAGAAAACAATAACAAACTCATTTGTCTTTTCCGAAGAAATCTATTGCTTTTCCCATTGGAGCCTCTCTCCTCTCCCTTTCCCTACTAAGTTGGGTCTACAGACCCAAATTCAAACCACTCCTTTGAGTTGCTCAAAACTGCGCAGTCCTGAGTGCACGCATGTGGCGCACTTACATGAGTTACTCACAACTACACAGTTCTGAATGCACCCATGTGGCACACTTACATCAGCTCTTTTCTCCTGCTAATCTGGCTTTTGTCCACGTAACTTGGAGACTCCCAGGTACTGAACCTGAGAAGGCAAAGCTTTTCCTCTCTACACTGCATTTCATTCTCCAGGGCATCTGAGAGCAGCTCCTGAAGAAGGGCTCTCACACCTGAGCAAAGCGGTCACAGCACTGGCTCATCGATCTGAGAATAGCTGAGGATGACGTAGAGGCAATCCCTGGGCTGGGAAAAGTCCATTTCTCCAATCCCAGGCTCTGCTGCCACATCTGTGTCTCCTTCATCAGGCACTCCGCATCCCAGGGAGGGAGGCACCCCACATCCATGCTGGGGACATTGTGCAGGATGGCAGGGGCAAGACACACCTCACAAAAGATATGGATGACACTGAAGAAGCCAAAATTATTTCCAGAAATGTTTTTTTTAGAATCAGTGACATATAGTTGATCCTTGAACATTGCAAGAATTAGGGACACCCAGCTCCCTGCACAGTCAAAAATCCATGTCTGTCTCTAGACCCCCAAAGCTTAACTACTCACAGCCTACTGTGGACTGGAAGCCTTACCGATAACATAAACAGCCGATTCACGTGTATTTTATATGTTGTATGTATCATATACTGTATTCCCACAATAGGGTAACGAGAGAAAAGAAAACATTATTGAGAAACTCATAAGGAAGAGAAGATGTAAGCACCATTCATTAAGTGGAAATGGATCCTCATACAGGTCTTCATCCTTGTTGTCTTCAGGCAGGGGGTACTGAGGAGAGGGAGGAGGAAGGCTTTGTGTTGCTGTCTCAGGGGTGGCAGAGGTGGGAGAAAATCTGCATATAATTGGACACGTGCAGTTCAAATCTGTGTTATTCAAGGGTCAATGGCAATTAGTTTTTATTAGAAAAAGTTTATCAATGAGGAGAAGCCCTTGAAGGAATTTAAGCACAGAGGTGACTGATAGATGTAACTGCCAGGTCCAGACAGGCCACAGCTTGAACTCAGGTTGTGTTGGTGAAGGAGGGATGGGTCAAGGGAAGTAAAAGAATCAAACCTCGATGACCAGAGGACACTGGAGTAAAAGGCAAGAGTGAAAAAGAAAAAGCTTCGATTTGTTACATGGTGAAAAGCAGCAGAAGAAAAAGGCACCTGAATCATCGAGGTCACCACCATCGGTTGGTCAGGTAGCCATGAGAGTCAACCAGATGTCAAACACAGCAAAATCGAATATGGGATAATTTGTACATTTCCATTCCACCATTTGCCGTCAGTGTTTATCCCATGGTAATTAAAACCAACTGTAGCTATTGAACGATAGAATTTGCTGGTCAAGCTCTTCAGAGCCCAATATCACCAGCCTTGGGGTGGCCCCTGCAAGTCCCTGCTGTGTCCATTCTGTTCTCACTGAATGCAGAAGGTGCAGCCCAGCTCAGGGATGAGTTATAGCAGGCCTCAAACATGCCACAGTGCCACGGCCCAAGCATCTGGGACAGACACTGAGGAATGCTTGATGAGCCCTTAGCTACCAAAGGTGGACAATTCTGCTATTAATATAAATATTTAGCACCCGAAAGGAGTGTCCTGGTGCTGAAAGAGGGCATTAGGGAACTTCCCCAGGGAGCCCCAGACTGCATCTCTGCAGATCTGAATGCTCCCTGTTCCCGGCTGCAGGAGGCTGTGTTCAGCCTGCTGGCTGCTGGCC
Source organism: Piliocolobus tephrosceles (assembly GCF_002776525.5). NCBI lineage: Eukaryota > Metazoa > Chordata > Mammalia > Primates > Cercopithecidae > Piliocolobus > Piliocolobus tephrosceles. Next base: position 18,081,991 of record NC_045438.1, read on the forward strand.
CTGCAGCTGGGGAGTGACCCTGTCCACCAGTCGTCTTCAGACTGGGGTCAGTGTACATGCAAAGACCATCTGTGGGGCACGTGGCGTAAGTATTTTTAAAGCAATTACTTATCATTTCCAGCTCGTCAGCTCTTTCCCAAAAGTGATCTGTCTAGGAACTTCTCTGGCCAATCCCTTTCCCAGACCCCTTTACAATCTCCTGCCCACTTCTCCACAGACAGGTGCACCTTGAACCTCGCACCCATCCCAAACCCCTCTCCAGGGTGTTCCTGGTGGTGGCGCCCTCCCCAGAGCACAGCTCCAGAGAGAGCGCCCCTGTAAATATCAGCAGCCAGTTGTACGCAGTGACTAAGGAAATCAGCCTTCAGCAAATGCGGCAGTTTCCTGTTCTTTGCTTTCCATAAAATTGAAAGGGAGCCTATTCAAGTTGTCAGCTGAGAGAGATTTAAAAACAATCTTGTGTAACAAGCACAAGGTGATTTTTGGCATACAGCTTGAAAGGAGCTCAAAAACCAGTGACATTATTATAGCAAATCTTTTTTCCATTTCCATCTTTCATTCCCATTTATGTGAACAAGTTTGCTTTAGCTCATAAAAATGACACTAGAGAAAATCTCAGCTCCAAGCCTGTTTCAGGAGCACCCCATGGGTCTGTGAACCTGGGCAGGGGCCCATCCCTAGCATCACCGATACTGAATTTCTAAGATTTTAATTTTATAATAATCAATTTTTTAAAAACTATTTAAATTTTAATCAATTGTATACTCCTAATAATTATAAGGATAATTCAAAGAAACAACATTTAGAATCTGTGGTTACAGAGAATTACGTTTAAAAAAATACGTTCAATTTATATACAGATTTTTTACTGTAAGAATATAAAGGTGATGAATAAAGACTTTTAAGCCAAAAAGTATACCTATCACACTGGCATAATATCCTAAAGGAGTAGTTAGAATGGAAATTTGCGCTTATGGAGAAAAAGGAGTCACAGAAAAATCTGCATGCTCAAAAGAAAAGTATTTTCATTTTTTTTTTTTTTTAAGGATGAGAGTGGTTGTGAAATCACTATGGTAATTGGATTCCAGCAGAAACATTTAAGAGCAGTGTGAGAGTTTTATTTTGGAATATCAGTATTTTGAACTTTTTCAACTAATAAAACCTACTTTTAGATGAGTATTTTTTTTTATTTTAATAGTTTTGGGGGAACAGGCGGTATCTGGTTACATGGATAAGTTCTTCAGTGGTGATTTCTGAGATTTTGGTGCCCCTGTCTCCCGAGCAGTGTACACTGCAGCTGATGTGTAGCACTTCAACCCTCACCCTCTTCCACCCTTCCGCCGAGTCCCAGTAACAGGTCATGGCTGCGAACTCTCAGGAGATGCACTAAGCACAGGTCCCAGGCCTGCCTGGTGGGGATTTGCTCAGAAGCTCTTCGTGGAGACTGTGGGTTCCTTTTAAACACCAGGTATTTGTTTGTTTCCGGCAGTCTCCAGTCTAATAAACTCATTTGAATCCTGGAAAATAAATCACTGTGTTTCAATTAGTCCAACTCCTCAGGAATTCTAGAAAAATGTTTTAAGCCAGTGACTCATTGAAGTCCCAGATGACAGTACACTCTGGGGCAATTAGGCCAACATACCAGGAGGCCAGCAAAGAGGTTTCCAGAGACTCTGACACGTTGCCACTGTGTCTGCCCTCAGCCCCTAGAGCACGGGGAGGACATGGGGGAGCAGCCCAGCTCCCGGACAGTTCTGCCGCACAGTCTAGGGCTCTGCATTCTAGCCTTCTGCCACATCCAGGGTGCTGGGTGCCACGGTGTGTGTCCTTCCACAATGCACACACTGGAACACAAACATCAGTGTGATAGCATTAAGAGGTGACTAAGTAATGAGGGCCTCATCCTTATGAATGGAACCAGCGGACCTTATAAAGGGCCCTTCCACCTCCTGTCATGTGAGGACACAGGACTTAGCCCCTCTGGAGGACGCAGCAACAAGGCTCTGTCTTGGAAGCAGAAATGGGTCCTCACCAGACACCGAACCTACAGTGCCTCGATCTTGGACTTCTGGCTTCCAGAACTGTGAGAAAGAGATTTCTGTTATTTATAAGTCACCTGGTCTAGGGTATTTTGTTACAGCAACCTGAACAAAGACAGTTGGCCTTCCTTTACCTGAGATCATTTGAAACTCCATTATCCTCAACTCAATCATACCCTTAAGGAAGATACTTGATTTCATGGCAGGCACTGGAAATATACGCCTTTGGTTTTCCCTGTTAATTGCAAAGAAAATTTATATGTAAAATAACTGAAACAGGACTCCTCATGTCAGCATTTAAAGCAAAAACCTTTAAAGTTAATAAAACGACTCTGCAAAAAGATTTGTATAAATGCCAAAGTTTTGGATGTTACAGAGATGAGAGTGATACTGAGGAATTCTCTAGGCGGTCATGGAAATAAGAAGACAAAGGAAAACACTGAAACCACAGTATGCGCACTTTCGTAAATGGTTTTGCTGCAAGTGCAGTGAGGAGTTTTGTAGCAACTTAATTGTGTCTACTTTTATAGAAATTTAAAGCATTTAAAAGAATCTGATATGCTAAACTCGTGAAAAGTTTAACTGATAAAGCTTGCAATCAAAACATAAAACATAACGATAGTATCCAGGGAGAAAAGAAACACAGCCAAGTAAAAGCAGAGGAGGTGGGGAGAGGAAAAGAATCTAAAGGAAAGGGAAGTTTATTTTATATTATTTTATTTTATACTTTTTTGAGATGAGGTCTCACTCTGGTACCCAGGCTGGAATGGAGCAGTGCAATCATAGTTCACTGCAGCCTCCAACTCATAGGCTAAAGTGATCCTCCTACCTCAGCTTCCCAAATAGCTGGGAGTACAGGTGCATGCCACCATGCCTGGCTCATTAAAAAAATAATGTTTTGTAGAGATGAGGTCTCGCTGTGTTGCCCAGGCTGGTCTCCAACTCCTGGCCCCATGTGTTCCTCCTGCCTCAGCCTCCCAAAGTGCAGGGATCACAGCCATGAGCCACCACACCTGGTTTGATGTTTAATAAATCTAATTTTATTAATTTTACTATATTCAAGTTTTAAAAGTTAAAAATATTTTATCTTTATTTAAATGTTCTGCATACATATATTCATGCACATATAGTATGTGTGCATGAATGTTCTGCATACATATATTCATGCACATGCAGTATAGTTGACTGCAAAACTTCATATTTTGAGAAATCAAATAAGTTGAATTTGTAAGTTCTTTGCTTTTTAGTTGTGTAAATGGTTGTAACTGACTAGAGGAAAACGATTGAGAAGGAAATTATTTAACAGTGTTTAAGATAATGTAATTTCAAAATCCTGAGAGGAAAATTTCAAAAATTTTTTTTTTTCTTTTTTGGGACAGAGTCTCGCTCTGTGGCCCAGGCTGGAGTGCAGTGGCACGATCTCAGCTCACTGCAAGCTCCACCTCCCGGGTTCATGCCATTCTCCTGCCTCTGCCTCCCGAGTAGCTGGGACCACAGGCACCCACCACCACTCCCGGCTAATTTTTTGTATTTTTAGTAGAGACAGGGTTTCACCATGTTAGCCAGGATGGTCTCAATCTCCTGACCTCGTGATCTACCCACCTCAGCCTCCCAAAGTGCTGGGATTACAGGCGTGAGCCACCATGCCCGGCCAAAAAATTTTTTTCAATCCCTCCCTAGGCTGAGCATGGTGGTTCACACCTGTAATCCCAGCACTTTGGGAGGCTGAGGCAGGTGGATCATGAGGTCAGGAGATCGAGACCATCCCAGTTAACACAGTGAAACCCTGTCTCTACTAAAAAGACAAAAAAAAAAAAAAAATAGCTGGGTGTGGTAGTGGGCACCTGTAGTCCCAGCTACTCGGGAGGCTGAGGCAGGAGAATGGCATGAACCTAGGAGGTGGAGCTTGCAGTGAGCTGAGATCGCACCACTGCACTCCAGCTTGGGCAACAGAGCGAGACTCCTTCTATAAAATAAATAAAATAAAAAATAAAATAAAAAATAAAATTAAATTAAAAATATAATAAAATAAATAAAAAATAAAATAAAATAAAATAAATCAATTCCTCCCTAGACATCAGGAAAGAGTAAAGGAGAAGGAAATTACTCTTACTTAGTTCATCGTAGTGGCCCTTCCTTTATTTTTACTTATTAATTCAAGAAAACAAAAACTCTAGAAACATAGACTACATAAAATATAAGATTTAAAAATAAGACCAGATTTGGGATTTTGGAAGGTCTTATGTGTTCAGAATGAGTTAAAATTCAGACGAAAGGAGATGGAAGCTCTCACGTAACAGTGAGGCTGCCTCTGCTGCACGACCGTCTGCCAGAAGCTGACAGGAACGTTTTCTGGGCTGACTCACTCGGTCTTAAGAGGGGAAGACTCTCTGAAGAACATCCCTCTGAGGGGACTGTGATGGGCTCCCCCAGTTTGCAGCTGGAGAAACTGAGACATGAAAACTGGTTGATTTGTCCAGGTGCACTCAGGTGGCCACGACTCAGCCAATTCCTCAGACGAAATTACATCGAATAAAGTTTAGCCAGTGGTTGAACGCTTGTCACTCATTAAGAAATGGAGAAAATTAGACAAGCCAGCTTACTAATAAAGACAAAAGAATGTACTAGAATGTAACCATGATGTTAAACTGCTATTAAATTGTTATTATTTTTAAATGATAATCTTCATGAACAAGTGATAAACCATAGATTATATATGTGTGTGTACACATAATGATTAAATGAGACCAACTAGAGTAATTTTTAAAGTCTACAGTGTATTATTTTAACCAATACTCCTTAAATGTTGGGTACTAAATCTGTTTCTTTTGAAGCAAGTCCATGCTGAAAGTTTGTGCAAACTAATTGGGATCTAAGAAACAAGGACGTTCAGAAACAGAGACTTATAAATTATTCTGCACTTGACCAAATATCCTTCAAATAGAAAATCAAAAGTATTTGAGAATTAAAGCTTCCACTGGTAAAGTGTACAAGAAGCAATCTTTTTAAAAGTCTGGTGTTTGTTACCTGGACAGGTTTGTAACTGCATCAAATGTACACAAAAATTGATGACTGTAAGTTTCATTGTTACCCATAGTTCCTAAACCTTTCACCAAAACAGGATGCTGAGCTGATAGACTAATAACTACTTCAGAAGTAGTTTTGTTTTGGTAAACAGAAGCCAAGCACAGGCTGAAACACAGTTGTTAGCCCTCATGCCCGGCTCACAAGGTAAAGTCAGCAACCCACATGTTATGAGGCCCAAACCAAGAGTTAATCTAAAGTCTTCAGAGTCCTGGAAATCCATGGCAGGACTAGACAGCTAAGCAGCTAGAGGTAAATTACTGGCCTCTGCCAGGACTGGCCAGGATGCCAGATGCTTAGTTGACTAATTTGGATTTCAGCCAAACCATATTCCACACGCGAGACTCTCTTTTTTTTTTTTTTTTTTTTTTTTTGAGACGGAGTCTTGCTGTGTCTCCTGGGCTGGAGTGCAGTGGCTGGATCTCAGCTCACTGCAAGCTCCGCCTCCCGGATTCACGCCATTCTCCTGCCTCAGCCTCCGGAGTAGCTGGGACTACAGGCGCCCACCACCTCGCCCGGCTAGTTTTTTGTATTTTTTTTTAGTAGAGACGGGGTTTCACCGTGTTAGCCAGGATGGTCTGGATCTCCTGACCTCATGATCCGCCCGTCTCGGCCTCCCAAAGTGCTGGGATTACAGGCTTGAGCCACCGCGCCCGGCCTGAGACTCTCAATGGATCTGTCAAGCAGGAAACCCCACAGAGACTGATTTTGTGCCTGTGTTATTCACACAGTCGCCATGGAGTGAAAAAGCATGAGATGTTTTCATTTACATACAATTTAGAAAACTGTCCCTTAGATATTCCAAAACTATGTTTCTAAGCCACTTTTTTTCATTCTAAAATGGAAATCCCCTTGGGGATAAGCAAAACTGGCTGAAAATTGCTTTTAAGATGTTAGAAAATGGCTAAATGTAATGTTGTTATGAAATTGCAACGGAAATGTGCTAATGTCTTTTTCATTCTGTTCTAATAATATTGTAAAAATATGAGCCTACAAAACATTCTTCACTTGAAATTTCTGTGAGGTTTCTGAAGTCTGATGATTCTGGTTATTGATTTGATTGTATTTGCTAATTTCCTTAATTCATAATTCTGTAATTTTAAAAGTTAAGCAATACAGTGTGAAATAATTATAACTAGAATAATATACGTACATTAGTAAAAAAAAATCTTAACTAGTAAAGCCAGAGTTAACATTAAAGCTTTCCATTATAGATAAATAACAGCCCACAGGCCCATAAGAATAAAGTTCAATGAGAGGTCTAGGCATTATACAGAGTATTGTATATTAATCTATATATGTTAGGTGTTCTATATTTATGTGCTGTATATTTCTTATTGTTTTGTCCATTAATTTTTTAATACAATCAGAAATATTAAATACTCAGTGTATTCGCATTCTCTGGTATCTCACTATAAGGAAATTAAAATTTATTCTCTTTTTGAACATAAATGATTTGTGTAACTAGACTAACAAGACATATGATCTGGATTGACAAAAATTTTAAAAAGCATTCCAGAATACTTAGATTTGAATTAAAGAAAAAGGAATTAATAGAGGCATCTCAAAAGAAAATACACTTATAGATTAAGTAGTCAAGGCAACAGGATTACACTTTTTCTTTCTTTCCTCTTGAGACATTATTATTTAAAAGAAATACAGGAAAGTTTCTGGAAATGAAAGAGCAAATGCACTATGAATCTCTCTCTCTACTTAGACAACAATTGCAATAGTGTAATTATTTTGGAACTCTGGGGTTTATTGAAGGCTTACATCTCACAGGAGATGTCTTGAATGATAAATTATGGTTAAATTTGGTCAATTTTACCTCTTAGCATAGTAACAGTTGCCTGCTTTCCACCCCCAGCCCTGTAGCAGGCAGCTGGGCAGGTGTTCCTGTAGCAATCTGCACGCAGCTTAATGGGCAAAGAGAATACTGCCCTCCAATGACAAGGGATCTGTGCTCTGATCACAGATTGCTACGTCTGATCACAGAGTTGCAGACGGAGAGGCTTGCTATCATTGTTGTTGCACCTCCCCTCATTGTTGCAAGGCCCTCTCCTTCCAGCTGAAGTGACTTCCAGGAGATTTAAAGAATCAGCACACTTTTTCCAATTTATTTTTCTTGCTCCCCCACAACTTGGGGGCCAGATGTTGAGGACCAGCATATTAAAAAGCAACTGCGTGTGCAGGGAAAATTACAAAGCAACCATACATGTCCAGGGAAAGGCACAGACTCAGAAAATACCTGAAAATACCTTAAGTCTACATCTCAGTCTGATCCTTGACACAGAGACAGTCTACAAAAATTTTTTAAATGTTAGCAAATCCTGAAGAAGAATCTGACTTCCAGAGCTATTACATTATTAGATTCCAATGTCCAGTTTCAACAGAAAATCATAAGACATAGCAAAAAACAGGAAAGTAAGGCTCATTCAAAGGAAAAAGTTAAATTGAAAACTGTCCCTGAAAAAGACCTGATGGTAGATCTACTAGACAGACTTTAAAATAACTGTCTTAAAGTTGCTTGAAGAAACAAAGGAAGACATGGAAGATCCTATGTGTGAACAAAATGAAAATATTAATAAAGAGATAGAAAATCTAAAAGAAGCCAAAAATAAAACCTGGGACTAAAAAGTACAATACATTAAATTTTAAAAATCACTAAAGGGATTCAAAGGCAGATTTAAGCAGGCAGAAAAAAAGAATCCACAAACTCAAGGATACAAAAATGGAAATTAGTCATTCTGAGGGACAGAAACAAAAAGGATTGAAGAAAAATTGAACAGAGTCTAAGGTACCTGTGGAACACCCTTAAGTGAATCAACGTATGCATTATAGGAGTCACAGAATGGGGAGAGAGAGAAAGGGATAGAGAGAGAAGATGTAAAGAAATAATGGCTGAAAATTTCCCGAATTTGATTAAAAAGACATGAATACTAGCATCCAAGAAATTCAACAAACTACAAGTATGATGAACTCAGAGACTCACACTAAGACACATTATAATCAAACTGTCAAAAAACAAAGGCAAAGAGAAATTTGAAAGCAGCAAGAGAGAAGTGACTCATCACACAGGGGTCCTCAAAAAATATTAGCAGATTTCTCATCAAAAACTTTGGTGGCCAGAAGGCAGTGAGTTAATATATTCAAAGTGCTAAAAAAATTAAATTAAAAACCCATCAACCAAGAATTCTATATTCAGCAAAACTGTACTTTAAAACTGAAGAAGAAATTAAGACATTCCCAGATAGACAAATGCGGGTGGAGTTTGTTATCATGAGACCTGACTTTCAAGAAATGTTAAAGGAAGTCCTGAAGATTGAAATGAAAGAACACTAGACAATAACTAAAAGCAACATCAAGGAATAAGCTCAGTGAAGGTAAATATATGACAATTATAAAAATTAGCATAATTCCAACAATGATGAGTAACTCTACTGCTTGTTTTCTACAAGGGATTACCGCTTTAAAATAATAATTTATGGTTTTGGACACAAAACACCTAAAGATGTGATTTTGTGAATTCAACAACTGAAAAAGGTGGTAAAGGAGCCACTGAAGAAGCAAAATTGTTGTATGTTATTAATGTTATGCTGGTACAAATTCAAATCACAATATTACGATTTCATAATGTTAAATTTAGTCTCTATGGTAACCACAAAGAAAACTGCTAAAGAATATACACATATAAATTTAAATGTTTTACTATAAAAATCAACTAAACACAAAAGAAAATAGTAATGCAGAAAATGAGAGACAAAACACTATAACATAGAAAACAAATAGCAAAATGACAGAAGTAAGTCCCTCCATACCAATAATCATTTTAAATGTAAATGGATTAAACTCTCCAATCAAAAGACAAACATTGGGAGAATGGAGAATGAATAACAAAGACATTATCTAAGTATATGCTGTATGCAAAACATTCACTTTAGATTCAAAGACATAAATAGCTTAAGAGTAGAAAGATGGAAAAGGATATTCCATGCAAGTTGGAACCAAAAGAAAGCAGAGATTGCTATACTAGTATCAGACAAAATAGACTTTAAATTAAAAAAGGTTACAAGGGGCAAAGAAAGACATTATATACTAATGAACTCCCCAATACAGTAAGAAGATATAACAATATAAACATTTATGCATCCAATAATAGACCATCAAAATATATGAAGCAAAAAATGATAGAATTGAAAGGAGAAATAGATAGTTCTACAGTAATAGTTGGATACTTTATACTCCACTTTAATACTGTATAGAACAATCAGACTTCTAGAAGATAAATACTGAAATGAGGACTTAAACAAGAAAATAAGCCTACCAGATTCAATAGACATATACAGAGCACTATACCCAATAAACAAATTTCTGTAAACACAATCTTACCAAGACTAAACCACAAAAAATACAAAATCTAAATAGATCTATAACTAGTAAGAAGATTGAATCAATAATCAAAAATCTACCTCCCTGCAAAAAAAAAAAAAAAAGCCTGTGACCTGATGGTTTCACCAGTGAATTCTATCAAACATTTGAAGAAGAACTAACACCAACCAAACTTTTCCAAAAAAACTGAAGGAGCAGAGAGACCTTTATATCATTCTATAAGACCACTAATACCCTGACACCACAGCCAGATAAAGACACTACAAGAAAATAAAACTACAGACTGATATCCTTTATAAAATTGATTCAAAATCCGTAACAAAATACTAGCAAACCAAATTCAACAACATATTAAAAGAATTATATCCCATGACCAACTGAGATTTATTATTGGAATGCAAGAATGACTCAACATACAAAAATTGATCAATGTCATTAACAAAATGACAGGGGAAATCTTCAGGATTATCTCGATACAGAAAAAGCATTTGATAAAATGTAACATCCTCTCATGATTAAAAACACTCCAACTGGGAATCAAAAGAAACTACATCAAGATAATAACCATATACATAAAAACTCACAGTAAGCATCATATTCAGTGGTAAAAGACCGAAAATTTTTCTCTAAAATCAGGAACAAGGCAAGTATGCTTGCTCTTACTGCTCCTATTCAACATAGTACTGGAAGTTCCAGCCAGAGGAATTAGGCAAGAAAAAATAAAAGGTATCCAACTGGAAAAGAAGAAGTAAATTTATCTCTATTCACAGATGATATAATCTTATATGTAGAAAACCGTAAATATTTCACAAAAATTCTATTAGAATAAACAAATTCAACAAACAGCAGGATACAAGTTAGCACACAAAAATCAGTCACATTTCTAAATAGTAACAACAAACAATCAGAAAAAATTGAGAAAACAATTTTGTTTACATAGCATGAAAGAGTAAAATACTTAGGAATTACCTTACCCAAGACTTATGTAGTGAAAACTACAAAACATTTCTGAAAAATGTTGAAGGAGACATACATAAATAGAAATATATCCCATGTTCATGAACAGTTAATATCACTCAGATGTCAATACTATCCAGTGCTATCTACAGACTTAATGCAATTCCTATCAAAATCTCAATTATTTTTGCAGAAATAGAAAAACCCATCCTAAAACTCATGTGAAATCTCAAGGGACTCCAAATTGCAAAAAAAAAAAAAAAAAAAACACTTGAAAAAGAACAAAGCTGGAGGACTCGCATTTCTTGATTTCAAATCTTACCACAAAGCTATAGTAATCAAAACAGTATGATACTGGCATAAAGACAGATAAATAGACCAATAGGATAGAATAGATTTCAGAAATACATTCTCCTATATATGGTCAAATAATTTTCAACAAGTGTGTCAAAACTATTCAGTGAAGAAGAGACAGTCTTTTTCAACAAATGGTGCTGGGTAAACTAGATATACATATGAAAAAGAATGAAGCTGGACTCTTATCTAATACCATACACAAAAATTAACTCGAAATGTATCCATGAATGACTTAAATGTAAGCCTTAGAACTATAAAATTCCTAGAAGAAAAAATGGGGCAAAAGCTTCATGACACTGGATTCAGCAATAATTTCTTAGATATGACAATCAAGGCACAGGCAGCAAAAAATATAAATTGGACTTCATAAAAATTTAAAAATATTGTGCAACAAAAGATGCTATCAACAGAGTAAAAAGAATGAGAGAAGCTATTTGTAAACCATAAATCTAGTAAAGGATTAATATCCAGAATACAGGGAGAACTCTTAAAACTCAACAGAAAAACAAACAACCTCATCCAAGATGGACAAAGGACTTTAGTAGTCATTTTTCTAAAGGAGATATACAAATGGCCAATAAGCACATGAAAGATGCTCAATATCACTAAACATTAGGGAAATACCAATCAAAACCATGAGATATCCCCTCATACACATTAGAGTGGCTACTATTTAAAAGAAAAAAACAGAAGATAACAAATGTTGTCAAAGATATGGAAAAATTGGAACCCTCGTGCATGGTTGGTAACAAGGTAAAATGTTGCAGCTATTTTAGAAAACAGTATGATGTTCCCTCAAACATTTAAAAATAGTATTACTATATGATCCCACAATTCTACTTCTTGGTATATAGTCAAAGTAATTGAAGGCAGGGTCTCAAAGGAATATTTGTGCACCAATATTCATAGCAGCATTATTCACAAGAGTTAAGATATGGAAACAACCAAAGGGTCCACTGAAAGATAAACAAACTGTGGCACATACACACAGTGGAATAAGATGCAGCCTTGAAAAGGAATAAAATAACAAAATAAAAGCCTTGAGGACATGATGCTAAGTGAAATCAGTCATTACAAAAATACAAATACTATGATGATTTCACTTATATGCGGTAGATTACTCAAAATCATAGAGACAGAAGTACAATGGTGGTTGCCAGGAGCTTAGGGGAGGCGAAATGGAAAGTTATTTTTTGATGAGGATAGTTTCAGTTTTGCAAGATAAAAAGGGTTATGCTGTGGATGGTAGTGATGGTTAAACAACAATAAAAATATACTTAATACTACTGTACACATTAAAACGGTTAAAAGAGCAAATCTTACATTATATGTAGTTTACCACAATAAAAAAAAAAATGAAGAAAAAAGGAAATACTCTTCTCTTTGCAATATGGCCAATTTACAAGAATAGGTCCCAGAATTAGCTAAATAAATAATAAATAAATAAAAAGCAGCCATGATAGCAAAGCTATACGGCTTCCCTGATTACTATGGCAAGCACCTGGGTCCTTCCCCCATCCCGCTCCATGCTCTAGGGCTCATGTGCACAGTGGAGGGAAGAGACAGCCTCAGAAACATCGGTTTGCCTCAAGTTTAATCCACATTTCTCAAGACTTTTGTCTGATGTATAACATCTGCACAGTTTACAGTGTGAGAAAATGTGTTAAGACAATTATGTCCAAGAAACCAGCACCTTGAACCATCTTCTGAATTTAAATATGGGTTTCACTGTGTCGCTCACGGTAAATGTACATAAACATTGCCTGTACTTTCATTTTCCCCCGAGGTTCTACAGAAGGCTGCTCTTCCGGAAGAGCTGATTCAGCGGCAGTTTCAGAGAGTGCCGCAGGCGTTGGGAGCATCCTTGCGCTGCTGGCATGAGCACCGCGTCCACCGCAGGGACAGTGGCCACCTCACAGATGTGCAGCCAGCAGTGATTCAGCTCACAACTTCTGCTCGGCACCCTCAGAGCACAGGAGCAGCCACAAAGCAGACGTAAAAACTGTCACAAATTGTCTAAAATTCATAGTGACAGATTTTTAAAGGGGTGTGAAGCCATCACTTGGACCTGATGATGTCTCACGTACCCAACAGGAAGAGTATCGTGAGCTCTTCTCATTTGTACACCATAATATTATCATCTTTCACATGGAAACACTAAGACACGCACAGACTAATGGGGTGGGGGGTTAATGACAGGAAAGTAAGGTTCCCTGAGGCAAATTCACTTTACAAAAATCAATGACATATCTCCATCTTAGCAAAAACCAACTAAAAACACAATAAAAGTAATGCATCCTTCACAATGACGTAATTGTGCGATATCTAGACACTGACTTAGCAGAGCGAATGCATGACCCCAGAGACTGTCAGGCAGAGGTTAAGAGTAAGGACCTTGGCTTCTTCAGCAAGTTTCCCACATTCCCCACGCCTCGGTCTTCCCAGAAGAAAACACGACCAGCGTGTGATGCCCGCTTCCCCGCCACCTGCCGTCCCACTTCTTTTCCCCATTTGCTGATTCTCTATCTCCAATTCCTCTCCTCCCCGCTTCTCTGGAGCTCACCGTCGCCCAGGCTCTTGTCCCTACCCCTCCACCCTAGCTGCTCTTGTCAAGGTCCTGGTGACCGCCATGTGGCTAAAGTTAATCCTCCATCCTCAGTTCCCATCTTTCCTGACACGCATGATCACTTTCTCCATTTTGAATCCTCTTCTTGCATAGCTTTTGGTATCAATCCCTCCGAAAATCCTGGTGACTCTGCCTTCCAAATATACCCACATACGAGCTCTTTTTTCCACTTCCCTAGTGACCTACATCTAGTCTAAGCAGCCACCACCTATGGCGTGGAGGGTTGCAGGTCTCCCTGCTTCTGCCCTGCTCCGTCTCTTCCTAACACACGGCCAGGGCGATCCAGTGAGGGCAGAGGGCGGCTCCCCTGCTGTTCTCCCAGCAGTCACTCTGCAGGTCACGCTGGCCTCCGACAGTCTCCCATCGTCTGCACACAGCCCAGCGTGCTCCCGTCTCTGCCTGGAGTATCCTGAGCTCAGGTAGTTGCAGGGCTCACTTCCTGGGCTTCCTCAGTCTTCATTCATGAGGCCTTCCCTCAACACCTGTTTAAAATGACAGCTGCTCCACCCCCAGGTTCCCAGATCCCCCTTATCCTGCTGCACTGATTTCTGCTAGGGCACTCATCTCCTTCTAATGTTCCAAACAATTTAATTAATGTGGTAGCCCTGGGAGCACACAGCTCCCACCCCTGCAGGGGAGCACGATGGACCCATGGCTCCACTGATGCCCCTCTGGACACACCACCTGTGTTCACAACAAGGCCGAGCTCCCCACGGTGCTCCCTGCACCAGGCTGGGCCAGGTCCATCAGAGGGATGCACACAACTCCCCAGGGAGTAACTTTTCACCCAGGATGCCCTGTTGGCCTGGACAGACCTTTCTGGAAGCTGAGATTCTCTGACCCCTACCTCTTCTTGCCTTTTCTCTCTCTCACAGATGTTGGACCTACAGTGTGGTCTGAAATCTCTCCTCACTCCCTCTGCAAGAAATCTGCATGTCCAACCCTACCTAGTTTCTGCTCCTCAGTGAGTGTGAGCTGTACAACTGATTATTATCACTGTTATTGCTTTGTTCATGGTCTGTCTCACCCCATTAAAGCATGAACCTGCCAGGGCAGAAGGCTTTGGTTTTTTCCTGTGCTTTCCTGGTGCTTGGAGCAGGACCTGGCTCATAGCAGAGACGCAGTAAATCTGTGCTGAATAAATGTCTTACGTGTTGAATCAGATAATGCATTTTAAAAGCATGCCACCTAGTCTTGCACAAAAGAACCCTGTGTTCAGTATTGGCCATATTTACACTAAAAAAAAACCAGTTTCCATTAAAGAAAGTTAAAATATTTAAGTAAATAAAAATACAGACTGTGTTCTTGGGATAGGAGCACACTTTAGCAGTATAAAGTATAGTCATATAAAATGTAAATGTCAGTATCCCAAAATTGTCTACAAATTAAATGCAATTCCAATTGAAATTCTAGCTGGATGTTGAGACATTCATAAATGTATGCTAAAATTTCCTTGGATGAATAAAGGCCCAGAAATAGCCTAACTGTGAAAAAACAAGGTATAGAGGAGAGACTTGACCTAGTTAATATAGACTGCAAGACACTAATAGTGATGATAATAGTAATCTTTTACAAGTATGGTGCTGGTGCAAAAACAGACAATAGATCAATTAGCCAGAGTAGAAAGCTCAGAGACAGACCACATAGACACAGAAACTCAGCATCACAAGTCAATGGGGGAAAGGATGCATTTTTAATCGGTGGTTTCAGGAAAACTGGATTACTACGTGAAGATGAGGGCACATTCTTTGTAGCTATGTGTAGCAGGGGAGACCTGGAAGGCTAAAGGCCTGTAAGTAGAAATTTAAATTCTAAAGCTCAGAGAAGATAACAGAGGAGTATACTTCTGTGACTTGAGAATAAAGATGTTTAAACAAAAAAATCTCCCCATAAAATATGGATTTGATACTATCAAAATCTAGGAGTTTTATTCACTGAAAAACAAAATGGACCAAGTAAATACATGGCAGATAGGTGGGAAGGTGATATTTACAATTTTGAAAAAACATCAAGGGATTGACATTAAGAGAAACAGGGAAAGCCTGTGAATCCAAAGAAGAGACAAAAAGAAATCAAACAGAAAACTTGCATAGGATGTGGACAGGTGAGTCTCAGAAGAGAAAACCCAATGACTAACATACATATAAAGAGATGGTTAAAGTCATGTTAGAGAAATGCAAATTAGAACAACAGTGAGACACCACTTCACACAGGTGTTGGACTGACAGATTAGGATGCTGGGTGGTGCCAAGGACTAAGGCTGGCACAAGAACACAGGATTCCATGAGCTGCAGGTGGGTGCAGATGGCACAGCCATGGCAGAAGGCATCCTGGCAAGGTTTATTCAGATTAAGAACAGGCAGCCAATGACCTAGAAACTTCATTCCTGAGAACATGTTCAACGCAGGCCCATGGATGCATGTGAGGACGCTCATGTAGCCTTACTCAAGGCCATGTGATGCTGGGGGAATGAACAGGCATGATGTATTAGTCTGTTCTCACGCTGCTATGAAGAAATACCTGAGACTGGGTAATTTAAAAGGAAAGAAGTTTGACTCACAGTTGCACATAACTGGAGAGTCCTCAGGAAACTTACAATCCTGGCGGAAGACAAAGGAGAAGCAGGCACCCGAAGACAGGGCGGCAGGATGGAGTGAGTACAAGCAGGGGAGATGCCAGATGCGTATGAAAACCATCAGATCTCATGATAACTCACTCACTAGCATAGCACGAGGGAAACCACTCCCGTGATCCAATCACCTCCACCTGGTCCTGCCCTCGACACGTGGGGATTATGGGGATTAGAATTCAAGATGAGATTTTGAGTGGGGATACAACCAGACCATATCAGATGATGCGTGGGTGTGTGGAATGCTCTGGAATGTGTCACAGCCCTTGGCTGTAAGCAACAGACTGGGGAGTGCAAGCTAACATGGAAAGATCTGAGCCCACAAGGATGTTTGCCTCTTTGTGAAGGGAGACTGAGGGCAAAAAGGAGGCAAACAGATAGGTAGAGAGACGCATTGAAGATGAGATGTGCCTTGAACCAAGAGTGTGACAAACTCAATCGTATGCACTTAAGGTTTAAAAAAAGTACCTTAAATAGCTGAGAATCACAGGTAATCAATGGTATCACCTACTATGATCAGGCTTTGTAAGTTGCCTTCGTGGGTTGAGGCTGTATCCTAGTCCACCCCACCTAGGCCTGCTACCAGGGTTAACCTGAGTCTAGGTCCAGATAAAAGCCTGTATATGGAAAACTTCATGGGATCTCCTTGGAATCCGTTCTTGGCAACTCACAAGGTCACAAGGTATCATGGATGAGAAATTTGGACACACATCAATCTCCTGCCTAAGCCCACGCTCACGCTCCCTCTTTCTGATCCTCAAAATACGTAACAAGGACCAAACGCAGTGTACCAACACAGAGCACCAAGTGTCTCCACACAAGACCACAACCACATGAGACAGCCACAACCTCACACAACTCCAGGAGGGTCCCTCTTCCCTCGAGAAGCCAGGACTGGACAGAGAAAGTACCCTGAGGCCTGCACAGCTGGCAAATAGTTGATGTATTTTCAGACAGCACAGTCTCTTAAGGACCAAGAGTGCAATGATGTCACACTAAGTCAAGAAGAGAAAATAAGATCTTGAAAAACTACTCAACGTGTAGGTCAAATACACATGCCATACAGGTGCTCTGAGAGATGGACAAATTGATCTTATTGATAGTATTTTCATACCTTGAATTACATTTGCTTGTCTCAGCACCCACTAGCTCTAGAGCCCCTCAGGTGCCCTCAGCCAAATAGGACTGGACTGACTGCCAATAGCCCTGGTTCCCTGTTGGCCTCAGACAGAGCTTGCCCAGAATGTTATTTTCTTGGCTGTGCTTTCAAATTGCTGTCATGTTTATCCTAAGGTCATGATTTTATTCTGCCTCATAATTTTCCACCTGAAGGGGCTGCCCAAAACCTAACTACATGCCTGGGCAACATACCAAGACTCTATCTCTACAAAAAAATAAAAATATTAGCCAGGTGCGGTTGTGTGCCTGTAGTCCCAGCTGCTCCAGAGGCTGAGGTGGGAGGATCACTTGAGCCCAGGAGTTCAATGCCACAGTGAACTATAATCATGCTACTGCACTCCAGCCTGGGCCACAGAGCCTCAGAAAAAAGAAAATAGAAATAAAAGTGTTTTTTGTGTACAAAAATTCTTCTTAATCTTTTGATCCAAGGAAAGCATGCCCTAACCTTTTGAAATAAGTTCAAAACAGTATTTGTGCAAATCTGAGTGCAGTCTGGTTTCTACTAAAGTTCCAAAGTCTTGGTGAACCACCCATTCTTCTTAATCAAGTTATTATATACATAATTACTAGAATAACAGCTCTCAAAAATTAAAATTCACTTAACAAGAAAATTATATTGAACACAATACATTCTTTCTCCAGTGACTCCAGAGCCATCCGAGGATATTTCAGTGCCTCGTCAAGGTGTTAATTATGAAGCTGAACAATAGTTGCCGAGTGCACTGCAGATTTTAAATGAGTTGGGGGAACTTCTTGTGAAACCTGGCTGTCATCGTTTCATCCTGGAAAACAAGTGGATGAAAGCAAGCGGGTCGGGCGTGGTGACTCAAGCTTGTAATTCCAGCACTTTGGGAGGCCAAGATGGGAGGATCAACCTGAGGTCAGGAGTTCCAGACCAGCCTGGCCAACATGGTGAAATCCTGTCTCTACTAAAAATAAAAAATTAGCCAGGAGTGATGTTGGGCACCTGTAATCCCAGCTACTCAGGAGGCTGAGGCAGGAGAATCGCTTGAACTCAGGAGGCAGAGGTAAGAGTGAGCCAAGATTGCGCCACTGTACCCTGGCCTGGGCAACAGAGTGAGACTCCATCTCAAAAAAAAGGAAAAAAGCATCCAGGCTCCCAGATGTTGGCAGCTCCCTCCCAGCCCTGCCCTCCTCCCATGGCCCCTTGCCTCCCTCTCAATTCTTAGCTTAAATGTCACTTCCTGAGAGAGGCCTTTCCAGGGGCTGAGTGGGGGGAGATGTCCCTGTTAGGCTCTCTCTCAAAGCCCTGCAGGGCCCTGTACTTTTCACACGTGGCATTTAATGCAATGGAAATCCTCCACGTGGGGTCTGTGTTGGGCACGTGGCCTCCCATCCCTGGGGCCACATGGCCTCAAGCTCCTGCTCTCACGCAGAACCTGACTCTCTTCCCTGCAATTTCACATCTCACTCCAGGAATAATTTTATGCCGAGAACTTAAAATATTTTTTAAAGAACCTACTTATTTGCATGTTTTCTAGTGACCTCATGAGAAGATCAATTTAGCAGCTTCTCACACTTTTCGTCTTTGAGATTCACAACCACATCACTGAGAAATATGTTAAGGAATATTTCACAGGTTATAAACCACAGCAATCCCACTCAAGACTAGCACCAAGACAGTTTTCTATAGAAATCGGGAAACTCTCCAGCTCTCACTGAAAATAATGCTAAGACAATTGAGAGTCAGAAAGTCTTCATGGTTTTTTTTTTCTCCAAATGACTCAATTAATGCAAACCAAATCCTGAGACACTCACTCACCTCCTTGTCTCTTGATTTTGTTTGCGGCTTGAGGGGTTGAGAGGCACTGCTTCTCACCCTGACCCAGACCACCACTCCCTGGAGAACCGATCCAGACTTTCCCCACATCTTTTATAGTATCTCCATATCACACATGGGGGAGATAGGTCCACAGGCCTGCATTTAACAAGCGGAAGCCAGCACACGTGCGGGTGTGGAGTGGAAGGTCCCACAGCAGGAGCCAGGGCTCTGATTCCCTGGAACAGCCGCCTGGAACTGCTTCTGATCAAATCTCACGTTGTTGTTTCCATGTGGAGCTCCCTGGAAGCAGCTAAACCTATAAGGGATTGGTTACAACTGTAGATTTGATTATGTCTAACTTTAATGAGATTAAAAGGAATTCATTCTACATTTTATGATTTGTTTTCTGAGTTCATTGATAATACATTGCATTAGTTTCCAAGGGCTGCCTTAACCAAGTACACAAACTAGGTGACTTAAGACAACAAAAGTGGATTGTCTTGCATTCTGGATGCTAGAAGCCTAAAATCAACCTGTCTGCAGGGCCGTGCTCTCTCTGTAACATGCAGGAGAACCCTTTCTTGTCTATTCCAGTGTCTGATGTTGCTGGCAATCTCCAGTGACCCTTGGTGTGTAGATGCATCACTCCAGTCTCTGTATCCACCATCAGAGAGCTTTCTCCCTGTGAGTCCGTATCTGTGTCTCTTCTAAGGATGCCAGTCATGTCACTGAGTTTCATGTCACGTCAAAGACTTTTCAGTCAAGAAAACTCTTTGGACATTATTGTTTTTTTCAAAAGGAAACAGGTCAAAATTGTAATTGGATATAAAATACATAATGGCGTGATGATATTGGAGATAGACTAGATTTTTACTCTACCTTTCTTCAGCACATTTATGATATTTAAGTAGAACTGTCTTGTACTTCAATGTTTAATGATGGCCAGTGTCTGGTACTCTATCTGGCACACGGCAAACACTAAATAAATATTTATCAGTTGTTGATTGTTATTGATCAACCCCATATTATTGGTACGCATACATTTTGCAATTACAAACATGAAATATACATAAAGTTTTTCAAAGATACGTATGGTTTTATGCCTAAATTTTTATTGCACTAGGATGATCTTATTAGCATACCACATGGATGATACTATGTTTCCAAAAAATTGCCTGTTAAAACAAATTATGATTAAAAACCATTTTCTAAGTGTTGGCTACATTAATCAGTAAATAACAAAGACAACATATTTTAAAATCTACTTTAAAAATCATATGAGTTCTTTGGTTTTAAGGCATAGTAGAGCAATGATTCATAACTTTCCTTTAAATTGGTCATTCTTATTCACTGAAGTTAAAGGAAAATATCTTGGTAATATATGCAAATGCTTTATTATGAATTCTTTAAAGCAAGAGTTCCCAACCCCTGGGCCATAAACCAGTACCAGCCCATGGCCTATTAGGAACCGGGCCGCACAGCAGGAGGTGAGTGGCCAGCGAGCAAAGCTTCATCTGTATTTACAGTCCCTCTCTATCGCTCACATTAATGTCTGAGCTCTGCCACCTGTCAGGTCAGTGGCAGCATTAGATTCTCATAGGAACATGAGCCCTATTGTTAATTGTGTATAGGAGGGAATCTAGTTTGCCCTCTCCTTATGAGAAGTAAATGCCTGGTGATCTGTCACTGTCTCCATCACCCCCAGATGGGACCGTCTAATTGCAGGAAAACAAGTTCAGGGCTCACAGTGATTCTACATTATGGTGAGTTGTATCATTATTTCATTATATTTTACAGTGTAATCATAACAGAAATAAAGTGCACATAAATGTAATGCACGTGAATCATCCCGAAACCACCCCTCTTCTACCACACCTGGTCAGAGGAAAAACTGTCATCCACAAAATGTGTCCCTGGTACCAAAAAGTTTGGGGACCACTGTTTTCAAGGTAGCGAAGTTTTACCCTAGCATTTGAAAAATGGTATTCTTTGGTACAACAAAGAAAACAAGAGATACTTTAAGGGAAGTTCTGTGTCTTCTGAATGAGCAATTAAAGAAACTGATGAAAAATCACTTTTTGTGGCCATGAAACATGAATTTAAGAAGTATTCTGAAGTTGGCATCCACATAGTCTAGAAAATTTTTCATCTCTTTCATTTCCCACATTCTTCACAAAGTTGTATAACAGGAAGGCCTTCAAGGCTCACTGAGGCACGGGGCACTGCTAGACCTCCGATGCCTGCGTGGGAAGGCTACCTGCCACGTGCTTCACTGGATGTGAGGTGAGGAAAGAATGAACATTTTTTTTCATCAAACTGCTGAGCTTTGTAGCCCACTGTGATTTATAGTCACTAAAATAAAACAATTCCTTTATAATTCAAATATTACTGACATCTAAATTCAGACTAATACACTCTACCAAAATCGTATCATCTGGCCTGTAACTTAAGACCTACAGGCATCAGATAATTTAGGAAATAATCTGATGTGCAAAGGAAAAATTCCATGGAGATGACATCCCCCTCTCTTCTCCCCAATATGCAGGGCCATTCAACCAATGGGGTAAGTATTTCAGGAAATAATGTGGCCCTGATATATGTTAGTGACAATGGAATTAAAGAGAAAGAGATAATAAAAGGAAAAATTTCAAAAGAATTGCTGGTTGAAGATGGACAGAATGAACACAGAAGTTTTTAGCCTAGAGGAGAGTTTCAGTACCGCAGACAGAGGTTTTTGCAGTTGCCTACTTTTCCTTAGGCCTTCATCTATACTAATTCATTCTACAAAAATTAAAGGAGTGAATTGAAACCAAAGCGTAGCTCATAAAGAGTAGTAGCTGTGCTACTTATTTCTACAGAGCATCAAACCTAATGCTGTCAATGTTGATACCTCTTCTGAAGATGACAAAAATAAGTAAGTCCAAAAAATACACCCTAGTTTTTAAAACATGAATGTGGATGACAGATGATTAAAACACTTTCATTAAGATTCTAAAAAGCAGGTAAGATTAGGCTTTGCTTTTACAGCCTTATATAAGCAAAATCCTGCTTTGTTCTCCACAACATGCCTTCCTAACCACGTACGTCATATGCCAAGGTCTTCAAAGGGTTCATGCTTTCTTAGCATGCCCAGCATATTTACTTAAAGAATTATTGAACTATGGTCAGGTGTGGTGGCTTACACCTGTAATCCTAGCACTTTGGGAGGCCGAGATGGGTGGATCACCTGATGTCAGGAGTTCAAGACTAGCCTGCTCAACATGGTCAAACTCCATCTCTACTAAAAATACAAAAAAAAAAAAAAAGCTGGGTGTGATGGCACACACTTGTGATCCCAGCTACTTGGGAGGCTGAGGCAAAAGAATTGCTGGAACCCAGGAGGTGGAAGTTGTGGTGAGCCAAGACCACGCCACTGCACTCCAGCCTGAGTGACAGAGCAAGACTCCATCTCAAAAAAAAAAAAAAAAAAAGAAAAAGAAAAAAAAAGAATTATAGAATGAAACTGAATTGGAAGATGTTAGTAACACCTTCCACAATTAATGGATCGTTGAAAAAACATATAAGTAGATACAGAATGACTCAGTTATTATTGGACATCTTGTACAGTACTTCTTATATGTGTTACTCAATAGAAAGTATTCAAAAACTAGAATCAAACTCACTCTCAGGAGGTCGCTGTCAACTGGTCAGATTGGGAACAAGCAAATGTTTACATTTCTTACACGCTCATATGCTTCCCTCCTGAGACAGGGGAATTGTTCAAAAGAACAACAGTCACTGCTCCACAGAGCACCAACCCAAATGCTTGGGTTGAAACTTGGAGAAGAATCACCAAGGCCTCTCATTCCAAGTCCATGCCCAAAACACAAACACACATTTCTGGAGGCTTTCTCAGATGATGCTCTGGTCACCTGAAACCATGATTCAAATAGAGAAGGAAGGCAGATTTTGATTTTGTACATAAATGAGATTAAACATGTGTGCCTTTCAGAGTAAAAGGTGAAAAGGAATAGAGAAAATATAGATTTCATTGTAATGTCCTCTAATACAAGTCAGAAATCAGACCTGAAGGCCAAAAAGTGACATGATTTCTCCCCCTGCTGCTCCCCCTTAGCACCATGATTAAATTACTAAATTTCAAAGTATTACCAGGGGACAGTGATATTCCCCAGCCACAAAACTCAAGACAAATCATGGTGGCTTAGTTTGGCAATGATGGGTATTATGCATAGATCACCACTGTAAGGTTAGATTGGGAACACAGATCCATATAACTCAACAAAGAAACACACACATGCATGTAAACACAAACACACACACACACCCTAAACCATAAAACAGTAGAGCAGAAACACACAGAGATATCTCCATGTAGATTTTAAAACCTGTCTGCTAGATACTATGATTCCTTTAACATCTGCTGAGATTCTACATGCAAGTCACCTCTTCCTCCAATGTTTTATTTTAAACGGTAAAAATCTACAGAAAGGTTGAAAGAATCGCACAAGGAGCACCCACATGATCTTCACTCTGGTTCCCCAGTGGTTACAATTGTGCATTATTTTTTATCTTTCTGTATGCAATTGTATACCACTTTTTTGGCCAAACCACTTTTTTTTTTTTTTTTTTTTTTTTTTTTTGAGATGGAGTCTCACTCTGTCACCCAGGCTGGAGTGCAGTGGTGAGATCTTGGCCCACTGCAAACTCTGCCTCCCAGTTCAAGCGATTCTTCTGTCTCAGCCTCCCGAGTAGCTGGGATTATAGGCACGCACCACCACGCCCAGCTATTTTTTTCTATTTTAGTAGAGATGGGTTTTCACCATGCTGCCCAAGCTGGTCTCAAACTCCTGAGCTCAGGCAATCTGCCCACCTCAGCCTCCCAAAGTGCTAACATTATAGGTGTGAGCCACTGTGCCCGGCCAGGCCAAACCTTTTGAAAGTAACTTGCAAATATCTTGACATTTCATCTACCAATATTTCAGCATGTTTCTCTTTAGAACTGGGATATATTCTCCATGACCACAGTAATATTCTTGTGTTCAAAAATATTAAAATATAATGATATTATTAAATGTACAGTTTATATTGAAATTATCACCAAAAATGTCTTTGTAGTTTTTTTTAAATCCAGGATCAAATCATAGATTGATCACACTGCATTTCGTTGTGATGTCTCTGTGGTCCCTGATGTAGGACTTCCTTCCTCCCTTTTATCTCTGAAGAGTCCCGGCTAATTGAATTGTAAATTTTCCACAACCTGAATTTTTTCCGTCTCCTCGGGTTAGAATCAGATTAAAGCCTTTTGAGAAGAAAGCTGCCTCGGTGTCGCCAAGCATTTTTCTGTACAGCACATTAGCTAGCAGGTCCATCCCTCATAAAGCTGTGTTTCGTCAACTGATTAAGGTGGTATCTGCCAGACCTTCCCATTGAAAAGGTCCCCTTCTATTTCTCAGGAATAAGTGATTTGGGATGTGATGCTTTCAGGCTGCACAGTCACCCCCTTCCCGTTTTGGCGTCCATTCGGAAACCCTTGCCCGTACTTGTTATTAAAGTGGAGGTTGAAAACAGTGATTTTATAATTCCGTCATGCCTTTGTCACAATAAATCCATCGATTATTTTTTAGTCAAGATGTTATAATCCAAAGATATCATTATTCTTCTGAGTATGCAGTTTTTAAAAATTTGGTCATAGGAGCCTCTTTGAACCAGTGACTGTGTCTTCTCTACGTGTTCCCGCTGATAACTGGGCATGCCCTTATTTCCTGGACGAACAAAATACCCCAGGCTCATCTTGTGTGTTGCCTGCTCCAGACCTGGAACCAGCTACCGCTCCAAGGACGCTCCCCGGTTCCCTTCATCCGGGCGTGTGGCTTGCACACCAAGCTCAGGATGCAGGGTTTCTTATGACTATGGGGATGTCGGCCTTTGAAACCCTTTCAGTGGACAGAGCTGGGAATTTCTGGGGTTTAGCACATGAACACGCCACTCAGAAGCCCACATCATCTTTTGAAGGCGCCTTCTGAGGAGTCTTCATGTCAACCTTAGCCTTCCCACCCCATTGCTACTCATTCTCATTCCCTAGAAGAGGGGTTTCCGTTCTCTTCTGAGGAATTCCATCTATGTGTTGGTTTTTTGTTTATTTTGTTTTGTTTTTACAAGGTAAGCAAATATATCAATATTTATTTTTACTTCCCCTCACTTCTTACATGAAAGGTAGCATTACACGTAAATATATACACCTATATAGTTGTACCTCAGTGTTTGTTGTGGATTGGTTCCAGGACGTGTCCCTCCCCAACCCCATATACTCAAATCTGCAACTACTCAAGTCCCAAGTCCCGCAGTCGCTCCTGTAGGACCTGCGAACGCAGAAAGTCAGTCCTATAGGCGGGTTGTGCACCCTGCAAGTACCGTGTTTTCCACCTGCATGTGTAAGTGGACTCGCCAGTTCAAATGTATGCTGCTTAAGGGCCAACTGTGTGTAGATAGGGCATGCTATGGGTACACTATACTTCATATAGTCTTTTGGTAAAAATCTTAAAAGTAAATCCTGGAAATTACCTTATATTTCACGGAGATTGTGCTCCTTCTTTCTAGGGCTGTGCAGTGCCCCATGCGTAGATATCCTGTAGTTTATTCAACAAGTCTCCTGTGGGTAGCACTAAGGTTGTTTTCAATAACTGGCTGTACGAATAATGCTCAAGGAATAATCTGTATCTACTATATTTATGAAGGTGGGTCTTCAGGGTAAATTACTAGAAATGGGATTTCTGGGTTAAAGGGTAAAGGCATCTATAATTTTCCTATAAGGCCGATTTTCCTCCTCAAGAGTTTTTCCACTTTTCCGCCCCAAGGGCACTATATGAGAGTGTGTGTTTTGCCTTCAAAGCCTGGAATCAAGCTTGGGAACTCCTGCAAATCTGAGGTGAAGGGGGGTAGCTGGAGCACTTTTCAGTGCATTTTTCTGTCCATGACTATGTTTAAGGTGCTTGCCGTGGGCTATCTGTATGGATCTTTGTCCTTTTATCCAGAGGACATGTACATATAGTTGAACAAAACCCCCTCTTCCACTTTCCCCCTAAGCTCTGAGCCTATTGCTAGATCTCTTCATATGCTGTTACCTGTGCAGGTGAAACTGTCCCACCCACCCACCAGCCTCCCATGTCTGTCCAACTCCTAACCATCCACAGAACCCCACTTGAATGCCCTTTTCTCCTTAAAGGTTTCCAGATTTCCTTCCTCTATCTCAACCTCAGATTAAGTGCCTCTCACCTGGGTCTCAAATTATCTGATTCAATCTTGGTTAAAATTCTGTTTAGATGAGTGGGCTGTGTCAGTGGGATTTAATGAGAAGCCTTGTGTGAAGGTCGTTGTCTTGGGAATATAAAGGCTTTGGTGGGTGGAAAAAATAGAAGAATAGGTTAGAAAACGTTTACATTCCTGGTACCATGCAATTTAAAGCAAATGCTCTATTCTGTTACCATAAAGTTGAGTTACTGTGCAGATCTTTCCACTGTAAAGAACCAAAAGCTTTCTTATAATTTCGAAAGGTTTATTCCAATAATTCCGATAAAAGCTGACTTGTAATTTTGATTTATATATATGAATATAACATGCACATTTCTCCGTATTTGTTATAGAGTATTGTGCTCATGACATTTTAAACCACATCTGTCATAAGACAGTAAATTGCCTCCTTAACAAAAAGTAATTAACCCACTTATAATGACCTCAATTATTTTGTTCAATTATAATTAACCAAATACTACGTTCAGACTGCACTGCTACCAGTTTAGGCACATTATGTAAAAGCACTCTTCCTTGCCTAAGTTCCCTGTGAGTAAGAATAACAGGTATCTCTCACAGATGAATTTTTAAACACAGCACAAAATAGCATTTTATCACAGGGAGCCAAGGGCAGGAACAAGCAGGTGTCTTGGAATGATGGGTCCAGCGCTATAGGAATTTGGATATTGAATTAGGTAACTATATTTTGTATCACACGCTAGGCACATAGTGAGCACACAGGAATTATAAGTATTGATTAGGATAAAATCGTATAAATGTAACACAAATCTGGCAAATTTGAAGTGTTATTTCGAATTGCTTAGTGGCTTTATTTTTAAAATATAGAGGTGATCGGGTAACACCGAGACAAGCATTTCTCATTTTTTCCAGCAGACACACCCCAGGAGCGACATTACGCATCTGTAGACCACAGGTTCCCTGAAGCACCCCACAGATAAAACACATTGGAATGTGAGTGAGCTAGGAGTGGCTTTTATTACACAGATGACACCGAGTCCATCCTGAATCGAAAAACAAAGGAATTGATTTACAAATCTTAGATTAACAACAAAACACCTGCCTCTGGGTTAGGATAGACGAACTGCTGCTCTCTGTGTCTGGCTGAGAGCTGCCACCCAGGCCAGGCCCCACACAGGAAGCGACCACATACCTGTCATTATATTTTATAAATCCTTCAAATGACTCCGTACATTTAATGTTTGCAACAGTTCTCCTCTCTCTCTCTCTCCTTGCAAACCAGGAAAGAGCCTGTCATAGCAACTCCAGGAACAGACACTGCTTGCTGGGGCTGCGTGGTTTCCTTCTCAGGCGGCAATGGCAGGCAGGAGCCCAGGCGTGGGCCCCGTGGTATTGATGGGGAATTGATGGGCATAATCCCTGTACTACCTCAGACAATCAATGAACTGTCGTTTCCTTGGGAAAAATGCGACACAGGCCTAGGCAGTAAAATCAAGCACGTGCTTGACTCGACTTAGTTTTTCAACCTTTCCTGTTGTGTCCTCCTGTGACTCGGACATTTGAGCAAACTGAGGTGCAGGTGTGGCTGGGTGTGGAGTCAGAATCAGCCCTCCATTCCCTCTGGGGAGGGGCCTGGCTGTCCTCTTTGGGTGCCTTAGCAGCTCAGGCCATGTGGGTGCGCTTCACATGCGTGGGGTTGTAGGGTGGAGAGGCAGAGAGGCAGGCAGAAACACAGGAGGGCTCATTATCTCTTCTTCCAGAAATCCTGGCTTCTCTTGTAAACCCTGCAGTCAGGCTCCACCCTTAGCCTGGCATGGGACTGCCCTGTCCATGTGCGTCCTCCGTGCGGACGCGGTGGGCCATCCCTCCTCCCAGCCGTAACCACCTACGCTCCCCTGGGTTTCCTCCCCCTCACTTATTCCCTTTTTAGTACTGCTGTGCCCCGGATTTCCACTCGGAGCCCTCATCCCTTCATCATCTGTAGCCTCTTCCAAGACAAACTTCCCTTCACTTTAAAAACCGTGTGTGCTGAGGATGCCCAGTAGTAAGGCCCTGACCCTTCTGTGACCTCCCTCCTAAGGCCACCTACTTGCCCTCTCCACCTGTCTATTCACAGGCATACTGAAGTTAACGCTGTTGTGTCAGATTCCCCACTCAGACACGCTCTTGTCCCCTTCCTCCCCTTCTCAGTTAACGGCACACCCAGATGTTCAGGTTCAACACTGGGCACCATCCTGAATCCCTCTCCCTCAGCCTCGCATCAATGCATTGGCAAGTCTGACAGCCCCAAGCCCAACACGCACCCAGACCCTGGCCCTCCACCTCTGTCACCACGGACCCTGCTCGTGCCACCACCGTCCCTCCTGGAGCTGGCTTCCTGCTCCTCCCCCCTGCCCTGTCAGCCTTGTCCTTGCAGAACAGCTGCAGTGGATTTTAAAGTAAATCTGACTCTAGCAATTCCATGCCTGATATTGGTAAGGGCTTTATGGGCTGGACGTGTCCCTGCAAAGTCCTGTGTCGAAGTCCTGACTCACAGAGCCTCAGAATGTGCCTGTGTCTGAAGTAAGGCCTTCTAAGAGGTAAATCAGCTAAGATGAGACCACAAGGGGAACGCTAAGCCAGTCTGACTTGAGTCCTTGTGAAAAGAGATTAGGACATAGGGAGACACCCTGGCTTTGCTTGCACAGAGTGACAACTTTATGAGGACACAGCAAGAGGGCACCCCGGCAAGCCAAGGAGAGGTGGGGTGGGAATCCACCTTGCGGACACCTTGACCTTCGATTTCCAGCCTCCGGAGCTGCGAGGAAGTCACTTTCTGTTGTGAAAGCTGCCCAGTCTGTGGTCCCTGTCGGGGCAGCCCTAGACACAGACACAAACGACTTCCAGCTGTACTAAGAGTTCATCCCATTCCCTGCCTGCCGCACCACCTCCCACCACCCCACCCAGCTCATGGATTATTTATGTGTCTGTCTCCATCCAGCAGTAAATCAGGACAAAGACGTGGATTTGTCTGCCCTGTTCACGCAAAGGTCCATCCCCTAAAGCAAGGCCTTGCACATAGGGGCTCAGCAGGTGTTTTCCAATGAATGAATGAATGAATGAATGAATGAATGAATGAATGAATGAATGCAATCCCAAGTTGCCAGATCTTAGGACTTTCTATAAGGAGCCATGTAAGTGGATTTTTATATAGAATGTTGTGGTTCCTCAGTCATAACTTTTTCTTGGTAGAATGACAAATTTCTTTTAAGGAAGTCTTTCAGTTCACAATGAAGAAGTGCTAGAATGAAGGCATTGCTCTTTGATTACTCCTAGTGAATTTCTGGATCTAGGCAATCATCAATACTAAGAAAGAGACAGCCAGACATCCAAAGGGCAGATGACCCCACCTGAGTATCAGTGAGACTCTAGACCCAACTGACAAAACACACGAGCTACATGAGACAGGGGACCATGTTCAAGAACACAACGAGGAAGCAGGCAGAAAGATCCAGAATGCCTGAAACACTGCAAGACAGTGGTCCAGTTTCTTTAACAAGGCAAGAAATATGCAAGATGTGGAAGGAGACCACATATTAAATGAAACTTAAGAGGCGCGTCAACCAACCATGGTATATGAGCCTCACTTACAGCCTGACTCAAACAAACTATTACTCCAGGTTAGATAACTGGAGGAATTCAAAGACCTGACACTTGATGATATTAAAAAATTATTATTAAATTGTTATGCACTTATTGGTTTTGCAGTGTGTGTGTAAAGGGTGAACTTATCTTTAGAGATACTTCTTGAAATAGTTGTAGCTGAAATAATGTGATAATAAACTTGTTCAAAAATAATCTGGTGGATTTGGGCTTAGAGGAAGAGATGGAGTTTAAAGTGGAACAAAATTTTTTGTAAGTGATATTTGTTGCACAATGAGAGCAAGAAAGTTCCTAGTGCTATTCCCTCAACTTCTGCAATTGTTCAAAATTTTCCAAAATCAAAGCAGAAACTATGCAGTACCATGAACGCGGACAGGCATTTCACAGGAGAGGAATCGGATATGGCCACTAAAAATATAGAGAGACGTGAACCTTATTTGATCAGGGAAGTTCAATTTATCCCCATTCAATTGGCAAAAAGTTAAAAAGTCTTACGATACCACATGTTAGGGAAGATGTAGCACTTCTCTGATACGTGGGATAGTATGATTATGGTCTGCTGTTGGGAGTATGAACTGGAACAACCAATTTGGACAAAAGCTGGGCATGCTCTCCTCAAACGTTTATGCTCTCCATGTGAATTCTACTCAATAATTCCATATAACGATTCTATAATTCTATCTCTGGTTGGTTGTATATGTGTGTGTGTGATGTGTATGTGCTTGTTTATATGTGTATACACACGTGAATATACATGCTTGTGTGTATGCGTATGTATAAGTGTATACATGACTCTGCACCCAGGAGAAGCTCCCGCACATGTACCCAAGGTATCATGTATAAGGACGTCATAGCAAATGAATGAATGAAGGGAGGCAGCGAGGGAGCGCTCCCATGGAGCAGAGATGGAGATGTGGTATGGACCAACAAGTACCAGACCTGGTGCAATTCTCTGCCCCAGGGCCACCAGTGTACAGAGAAGGCACCGTGCGGGATGACTCTCCAGACAGCAGCCTGTCTCCCTGGTGCCTGGCGCTGCCTCAGCAGGTGGCACCTGTTAGGGTTCTCACTCTGCAAGATGCCTGGAGGACATGCTTCCCAACCTCTCTGTGGCAGTTTTTACTTAAAAGGGAACTTGATTATTTAATATGACCCTAAGTCAAATCCTTCTGTGCTAGCATGAGGGCATGTGTGTGTGAGCGTGTGTGTCTATGTGTGTGTGTGTGTCTATGTATCTGTGTGTGTCTATGTGTGTGTGTCTGTGTGTGTATGTCTGTGTGTATCTATGTGTGTCTGTGTGTGTCTTGTGTGTGTGCATGTGTGTGTGTCTGAACTTTGTGATAAGAGGCAATCACATCAGGTCAGTTGCAGGCCACAGCATCCTGTGCTTCACCCTGTCCAGGATGCTAACCTGGAGCCGTGAGTGGAGCACCCCGGGGAGCTGCCTTCCCATCCGTCTTCTGCCTCCACCCACAGGGCAGTGTTGCAGAGCGCTGTTCTTCCACGAGTGAATAGCAGGGCCTCTAATAAACCCTTTTACAAATGTCACTTTCATGATCAGGAATCCATTTCAAAGCCAGAGCAGAGGGGGCTCCCCACAAATGGGGGCTCTGAGTTGAGGGGGTGCTGGATGCTGAGGGGTGGGGGCACAGGGGAGGGACCCCACGAGTTCCGAGAATGAAAAGCAGGGCTGACGGTGCCGTGACCACTGGGAATCCAGGACGCCCATGGCTGCGAGGGGAAGGCGACTATTCTGAAGAGAGTAACTTTGACCTCTCCTTCCCAGGTAACGCCGTGGGGAAGAGCGTGGGGTTAGGAGAAGAAACGGAGTTTAGGTGGAATACAGCAGAGAGGGACCCCTGGGCAGGCCCGCTTCCCCTGACACAACCCAGATCCTGGCAAATCGTTATAACCCCAATACCCTAGACTGGGTGGCTGGTAAACAACAGAAATGTGTTGGTCCCAGGTCTGGAGGCTGGGAGTCCCCAAGGTCAAGGCACCAGCAGATCCAGTGTTGGGTAAGAACCCGCTTCCTAGTACACAGACAGCACCTTCTCCCTGTGTGCCCAGTAGTGGAAGCGGTGAGGGAGCTTTCTGGGGTCTCCTTTATAAGGGCACTAATCCCATGAATGACGCTTCACCCTCATGATCCCAGCATCTCCCAAGGCCCCACCTCCCAATACCATCACCTTGAGGCTTAGGATTTCAACACGAATTCTGGGAGAGACACAAGCATTGAGACCGCAGCACGGATGAAATGTCTACAGCAAGAAGGAGCAGATTCCTCCGCTGGGCTGTCATCTGAGCTCCTGCCTTTCACAACATTTGTGAGTAGAAAGTAAAGAAAATGGGATCAAATTAACCTGAAAGGATGAACCAAGGCAAGCACAACAATGAGTCATTAAAAAACACTTCGGGCATAAATAGACGTTCTCTTCCGGCAAATTTCCTAGGTTGGTGGATATTTTAAGTTTTACCAAGAAAAACAAACATAGACGTTATTAAGCAGCTGGAAAAAGCAAAGCATATGAGATATTTTTCACATTTTTCTTTGTCCTCCCATTAAACTCTATGTTCTTATGTAGTTTATATTTTACATATAAAAATTGATAGGAAGTTTTTCATTTGTTCTGAGAAAGTGGAAAAGTAGAAAAACACGTTTCCCATTTCCACACCTTAGCTGTTTTTTAAACGTTCACTTCTCTTGCACACCATCAATTGAAAGAGCCCTTTTCTTTTTCCTAGGACGTCCTGAGCACTTTGCTCACACTCTAGGACTCAAGAAGTCTGGGCCGTGTCCTGGGATGACCTAAATCAGATTCAAGTCATCCACAGCGCTCCCTGGTATGTGTGCAATTCAAGGCAGAATCTCCCACACTCCTTCTTGCAGACAATTCTGAGATTTGGTTCTTACAAAAGATTAGTTGGGTAAATCCCTGTTACAAAAGATGGCCGGAAAGAGGCGCTTTTCTACGGATTATACCACAGCTAGGGTACCACATTGCCTCACATCCCCTAAAACAGTCTTCATTGACCTCAGTTTTGCCATTATACTCTCTGTTTATTTATGGACCCTATAAGAGGGACATATGTGAAATTCAGTACTAGATTTAGTGCAGGGCTTGATCTACTGGATTATTGAGGGTACTCTTGATGGGAAGATACAGGAATAATTAACCTCAGACCATAGTGCTCAGACAGGCTGTATTTCTGGGCCACTCTTGTGTTTTAATGTGCAGACACTACGAATTATATAACTGATCACGTTTCCCCTTTGACTTAGGCCTCTAGAAAGCTCAGGGTTGAATTCTAAACCTACCTTTAACATAGAAGCAGAGAGTAGAACGGTGGTTACTAAGGGCAGGGAGGTGGGGGTATGGGGAGACTTTGGTCAAGGAGCACGAAGTGTTATGTAGGATGATAAGTTGTAAAGGTTGTTAAAGTTGTCAGAATCAAAATGGAGTCACTAAAGTTAAGAAAACCCTGACAAAGAGAGCTGGGGAAGGCCAGAAAGAAAAGGTTCTCAGGCTTGTATACCTGACAACGAAAAAGACTTTACAAAAACCACAACCTTGCACAAAGGCCATTGCAATGTTATACCAAAAAAAAAAAAAAAAAAAAAAAAAAAAAACCTTCTGGAAGGACACGTGCCCTGAAACTGCCTGTCCAACCTTGGAATGTAGGAACAAAATGTGATGTGTATATATCTACAGTGGAACACCGCTCAGCCTTCTTATTGATCTTGTGGCCAAGAATAATTATTGCAAAACAATTATGTAATCCTCCTCATTTTTTTCTTTAAAAACCTTTATCTCCTGAATATACACATAGTTTACCATGGCACATGTATTCCCACTGCAACGCTCTACTCCCAAATAAACATTTTCTTTTAGAAAGCCACTCCCTGTTATTAAGGTTGGCAACATCTAATACTACAGCATGGGGACCACAGTTATGAACATTCTATTGCATACTGAAAATTTGCTGAGAGTCCATCTCAAGTGTTCACACCACCAAAAACAAGGTGTGGAGAATGGGTAAGTGAATGAGACTGTCGTAATCAGATCACGATGTGTATGAACATCAAAACCTCACACTGTGTAGCTTAAATAGAACAATTTGAACACAAAATGTGAAAGCAAACTAGAAGGACAGGCTGGTGCACTTTGATCTCGTTTTATGCCCTGCCTTCATTGTTCTGTCCCCTTAATCTGGTTTTTAGTTTCAGTCTATTGTGTGAGAAGCATTTTAAATTAATAAGGTGGCTCAACTTCCTCTTGGAATGCAGACTGGGTGTAAACATACATCTGTAAATATGCATATATTCTGTTAGAAGAGATGTCAATCAGCTGCAGGTACCTGACAGAATTTGCTACATCAAACCACAGAAACATGCTGGAGCAAAAGTAAGTACAAACCCATGGATGAGATCTCATGATGGAGACAATTACACCTCGGGGTCAGCATGGGGCATGGGCATCGCACCTGTTCCCTCCCAGCTTTAGCCCAGCGCTGTGGCCTCAGGGAGTCCTCTGATGGCCACAAAGTGGGCACAGAATCAGAGCCTAGTGGTCAGAATGGCCTGGAAGGTGAACCTGTCACCTACAGAGCCTCTTCTGAAAGACCTGCCCTCCATTCCCCTTCCTCCCCAACTCCACACCCCCCACCTTCCTGTGGGGACAGAATTCAGGCAAAACTGCCATGCCACAGTCCCCAGTGCTAGATGACAAACCACGCTGGGCTCATGCCATATCTGCCCTTTCCTTAACCCTTCCTGGTGGAATTCTTTTGCTCTTAATATTTCTAGGGTAGAAGTAGAGCAAGTACTTTATGGGAATAAATTTATTACATAAAAATCTAACAAAGCTTGAGATATAAATGTATTCAATGTGCCTTAAAAGTGGTATCATTGACTCATCAAATGGTCTTGTGAAAACTGGGTATCAACATGCAAAAGAATACAGTTGGACATACTCTGTATCATATACAAAAATTGACTAAAGATAGATGAAAGACCTAAATGTAGGACCTACTACTATAAAACTCTTAGAAGAAAAGATGAGAAAAGCTTTATCACATTGGATTGGGTAATGAT
The DNA here is from genome assembly GCF_002776525.5 of Piliocolobus tephrosceles. NCBI lineage: Eukaryota > Metazoa > Chordata > Mammalia > Primates > Cercopithecidae > Piliocolobus > Piliocolobus tephrosceles. Next base: position 18,117,037 of record NC_045438.1, read on the forward strand.
TTCTTGGATGTGACATCAAAGGCACAGGCAACAAAAGAAAAAATAGATAAATCAAACGTTATCAAAATGTAAAACTTTTGTACATCAAAAGACACAATCAACAGGATGAAACGACAACCCACAGAATGGGAGAAAATATTTTCAAATCATATATCAGATAAGGGGTTAATATCTGGAATATATAAAAACCTCCTACAACTTAATAACCTCAATAACAATAAAAAACCAAATAACCCAATTAAAAAATAGCAAACGACTTGAACAGACATTTCTCCACAGAAGACTACAAGTGACCAATCAGCACATGGAGAAATGCTCAACATCACTAATCATGAGAGAAATGCAAATTAAAGCCACGGTAAGACACCACTTCATACCCATTGGTATACCTACTATCAACACAGCAGAAAATAGCAATTGGCAAGGATGTGGAGAAAGTGAAACCCTTGTGGCACTAGTGGTGGAAACGTAAAACTGTGTAGCTGCTATGGAAAACCGGATGGTGGTTCCTCAAAAACATTTAAAAATGAATAGTGGCTCACGCCTGTAATCCCAGCACTCTGGGAGGCCGAGGCGGGTGGATCACGAGGTCAGGAGATGGAGACCATCTGGCTAACACGGTGAAACCCCGTCTCTACTAAATATACAAAAAATTAGCAGGGCGAGGTGGCGGGCGCCTGTAGTTTCAGCTACTCGGGAGGCTGAGGCAGGAGAATGGCCTGAACCTGGGAGGCAGAGCTTGCAGTGAGCTGAGATCGCGCCACTGCACTCCAGCCTGGGCGACAGAGCCAGACTAGGTCTCAAAAAAAAAAAAAAAAAGAATTATCATATGGTCCATCAGTTCCCCTGCTGGATGTGTACCCCAAAGAACTGAAAGCAGAGACTCCAACAGGTATTTGTCCACCCATGTTCACAGCAGCATGACTCACAGTGCTCTAAACATGGAAGCAATCCAACGGTCCATCAGCACATGAGCGGAGGAACAAAACGAGATGTGCATGTCTCTACAAGGGAACACCATTGGGCCTTCAGAAGAAAAGGAATTTGGCCCGGTGCAGTGGCTCATGCCTGTAATCCAGCACTTTGGGAGGCCAAGGCAGGTGGATCACCTGAGGTCCGGAGTTCAAGACTAGCCTGGCTAACATGGTGAAACCTCATCTCTACTAAAAATACAAAAATTAGCTGGGCGTGGTGGTGAGTGCCTGTAATCCCAGCTACTCCAGAGGCTGAGGGAGGAGAATTGCTTAAACCCGGGAGGCGGAGATCGCAGTGAGCCGAGATCGCACCATTGCACTCCAGCCTGGGCAACAAAAGCAAAACTCCATTTCAGAAAGAAAAGAAAAGGAATTTTCACACATACTGCAACATGGAGCCCATAACCTTGAGGACATTATGCTAAGTGAATATACCAGCTGCAAAAAGACAAATGCTGTGTGATTCTGCTTACATGAGATGCCTGGAGCGTCAAAATTATAGAGACAGAAAGCAGAACAGTTGCTGTCTCAATGGGGAAGTGGCTGAGGGAAGGGGAGAACAAAGTTGGTTAGTTTTTACCAGGCAGAGTGTTTCGGTTGTGCAAAATGAGAAGTATTCTGGAGGTGGATAGTGGTGATGGTTGCACAACGATGTGAAAGCCTGAATACCTCTGAACTACATACTTAGACACCATTAAGATGGTACATTTTATGATTTCTTTAAAAAACAAAAAACCTCATCACTGATACAAAGTATAAAACATCTCTCCCAATGCATGCACCAGAAATGACACGTGCAGAGTTCATGGACAGTTTCCTACAGGGCAAGGGAAGTAAGGACTCGGCTCTCTCGGGGCACAGTTCAGTAAATCCGCCTTAGCGTGCCAGCCCACAGCTTTCTGCTGTGGGTTCTGACATTTCTCATCATGCCAAGCATCAGTCCTCTCAGGCCCAGATCTGAAAGTGGGAGCTGAAACCTGTGTTGCTGCCTTAGCTGTCATCTCCATGGCTGTGTGGGATCCTAGAGCCACAGCCTTCCATCCTGGCACTGTGTTGATTTTTAAGGCCTTTTCTTTGAGATTTGGGACATTCTTGTTTCCTTTCCCAGCTCCTCCCTATCAAGCTAGAGCCCTGAGCATTAGGCACTCTGGCCAGACCCAGGCTCTCCCTTGGGCTGGGCCACACACTGTGGTTGGGGAGTTTCTTCTGCAAGGAAGGCCTCCCTGGACCCCTGACTCACCATGCACGTGGCCAACCACACCTTTGAGGGCCTGGAGCCCAGATCCTCCAGTGGCAGTGGGTGTTGGGTCCATCCACGGAAAGAACCCCTGATGGAAGAGGCGCCTCCCTCCTGGGCCATCCACACTGATGACGCAGCTGCTCCCTGCCCCAACCTCCTCCTCCACTCTCCACAGGTGTTGGTCCTGCGCACCTCACTAAACTTCCTCAGAAGCAGGTTCCTCAGAGGCTGCTGCATGCATCCAGGACCAGAGACCTTGCCAGGGATCCCTTCTCTGATCCTTACCCTCCCTGCCATCTCTCTCCTGCTCAGGTCCACAGTGGGTCTGCAGCCATGATGACCATGGAGCTTCTCTACTTCAACTCGAATTTGCCCTTCAACCACTCTGTGTATTTCTACACCAGCATCACACCTTCCCCCTGCCCCTACCAGACAGAAAGCTTCAGCTGAAAGGGCAGTGAGGACCAAGAGACTCGTGAAGAGGCCTTGTCTGCATCTCTTCACAGCTCCTTCTTCCCAAAGAGGAAGGACTGGCCCCTCCTGAGAGGAGCTCCCTTAGGGAACGGGTGCTGTTCCTATTTCCATGCCGCATTCACCCTCACCTTCCATGGGCCTGGGCTCAGTAGCAAAAGACCAAAGAGAAATTCCAAAACTGAAAATAAAAACTGTAACAGGAAATATTTGTAAACAAATTATATTTTACCACATGTACATACATACACACAATAACAGAATTACATAGTAGGTAGATAAGATAAATACATAAAGATGATAGATGACAGATAACAGACATATAGGTGATAGATACATACATATATACATAGATGATGGATAGATGATAGATGATGGACAATGGATAGCTTCATAGATACATACATAGAAAATACAGATACATGGATGATACATATATACATACATGTATAGAGAGAATCTACAGTAGTGAGTTGGTTGCATGGTATGACCGAGGAAGAATATAAGACATATACCAGATTTCTGATTTGGCCTTGAAAGTGACTTAGGAGTATTTTTAATGATGCAAACAGGAAGAAAATGACTGATGGTGGTGGGATTTGCCTGGCCTGGAAGGAAGAGCTGAGTTAGGATAAGAGGAGGGGGATTTGGACACATTGGCTGTGCTGAGGAAGTTGCAGGGAAGCTCCAGGCTCTCAACACATACTTGGATTTACTCACAGATGCACAGACAGCAGAGGCTGAGCTGGATTTTTAATCCAGTTTGAATCTACTTCAGACAGACCCCAGAGCCCAGGATTGGAAGCCTAGGCAATATTGCCCCTGGCCACACCATGATACTACTCTAGACAAAAATGCAATACACTTTTAAATATAATAGCCATGAATGGAAATTTTATTGGTGTTTTCTCTACGGTAAGTCCACTCATGTCAAGAGAAACTAACTCCATCTAGAAAATAAACTTTCCGAATCCCTCTCTTAAGAAGCATGCTGGGAGGTCACAGTGCCCCAGTTTAAATGTTAGGAAATGCAGGAGATCCAGAAAATTGACAGATTTGTTACTAAATGTTTACTTTTGATGTTCAAAGTCATTAATTTGATCTAACTGGAGAAATCGTCAGAATTAACGAAAATCATGAATCATAGAAGTATTTTAAATGTCATTTTATTACTTCCAAGCACTCATAAAGAAACTAAATGTTAGAAAAGAATTGAGCCAAGACTTGAATCACAATACCTTAAAGAGCAAATTGTATTTATAATATTCACATTAAAATGTCTCATTGCAAATAGATCTTGCCAAAATATTTGAAAGCAGCTTGCCGTCTTATGTAAATGCAGTTTACTTTGCTTAATTAAGATTTTAGCAACGTTTTCTTTCATAACATAAATAATCATAATAGCAAACTTTTATTGAGGGCTTACTATGTGCCCACAGTTAGCCAAGCACTGGCATGGTATTACCACTTTTCATCCTCACAACCATGAAGAATACACAATTATCATCCTACACGTGATGAAACAAGCTTAGAAAAGGCCAAAGTGGTGAAACAGACTCACAGCAAGGTGATCTGATGGAAGAAACCATTCTTAGCCAACAAAGGCATCAGGAACAACAAAGATGAAACTAGCTACTATCTACATTAATAGGATCGAAAGTCTCTGTAACTGAATATGGACTTTTCCTTTATGATGTAATATTTGAAACTATAACTCCCTAGAGTTTGTTTTCCTAAGTCAGATTTATTGAAGTTTGATTTATCTACAGAAGTCACTTCCTTTAAATGTAGAGATCAATGAATTTTTACAAATGTGTAGTCATGTAACCATGATGACAACCAAGGCATGGCACATTTCCCTGCCCTAAACGCTTCCCTCATATCCCTTTGTCAGTTTCCTCCTGCAGCCCACACTTTCTGGACACCGCTGATCTACACGTAGAAGTGGAGTATGCAATACATAGCATTCGGGCCTGGCTACCTTCCTTCAGACTAATTCTCGTGAGATGCACTTGTGTTGCTGCAGTCAACCCTGGTTTGTTCCTTTTATTCCAGAGAAGTGTCCCATGTGTAGATGCAGAACACAATTTGTTTATCTGTTCACAAGTTGATAGCCATTTGAGCAGGTTCCAGCTTTTTGTGACGAGTAAAGCTGCTATACATGACCACATTCAGGCATTTTCATGGATGTATGTTTTTATTCCTTTTGCATAAATTTTTTTTTTTAAACAGAGTTGGGGTTTCACTATGTTGACCAGGCTGGTCTCAAACTCCTGGCCTCAAGTGATCCTCCCATCTTGGCCTCCCAAAGTGCTTGGATTACAGGTGTGAGCCACCATGCCTGGCCCCTTTTGTATCAATATCTAAGGGTGAAAGCACTGGGTCATATGGCAAGAGTATGTTTAGCTATAAAAGATGTTGCCCGACTATTTTCCAAAGTAGCTGTGTCATTTTGCACTCCCACCAACAACGGAAGAGAGTTCCAGTTACTTCACCCCTTTGTCTGCACTTGGTGCTGTCAGACTTTTCAGTTTTAGCTATTCTAGTAGGCTTTTATCAGTATAATCTGCACATCCTAAATGACTCATGTTGAGCATCTTTTCACAGGCTCATTTGCCGTTCTCACGTCTTTGTTAAAATGTCTGTTCAGCAGGAACAGAAAACTGAATACCACATGTTTTCTAAGTGGGAGCTAAATGACAAGAAGACATGGACACGAAGGAAGGAAAGAACAACAGACAATGGGGCATATCAGAGGGTGGAGGATAGGAGGGAGAGAATCAGAAAAAAAAAACGATTGGGTACTGGGTTTAGTACCTGGGTGAGGAAATAATCTGTACCACAAACCCCCATGACACAGTTTATATAACAAACCTGCACATCTAGTCCTGAACCTCAAGTTAAAACAAAAATATCTGTTCAAATCTTTTGCCCATTTTTATTGGGTGGTTGTCTTATTTTCTAGTTGTAAGAGTTCTTGATGTAATCTGGATATAAATCTTTTATGAGGTATGTTTTTTAAAAATATTTTCTCCCACTTTAGCCAGTCTTTTGATTTTTTCTGAGTGTCTTTTCAAGGACAGGAGTCTTTAGTTTATATGGAGTCCTATTTATTTATTTTTCAGTTCATGGTTTTTGTGCCATACCTAGAAAACCTTTGCGTAAACCAGCAATGCTTTATTCTATCGGTGTTACTGTTTTCGGTCTTAAATTTAGGTCAGTGATCCATTTTTAGTTACTTTTATAAATAATGCAAACATCAAGGTTTATATTTTTGTTTATAAATATCTAGTTGTCCAAACACCATTTTTTAAAAAGATAAGCTTTCCCCTCATTGAATTACACTGGCATCTGTGTCAAAAACCAGTTGACCATAGTGTGACAGTCTGTTTCTATTCATTCTGTTGACTATGTCTACTTTTATGCCAATGCTATACTGTCTTGATGACTGCATTACTGTAGTGCAGCTTTAAAAGACAGTGCGAGTTCTCCAACTTTATTCTTCTTTCGTAAAGTTCTTTGGGTTATTCTACATCCTCTAGAACTTCTGATTACGTTTAAGAATGTTTGCCAAATTCTGTGGAGATTTTGGTGTTGCATTGGATTCTCAAAATCAGTTTGCAAAATCAGCACCCCTAACAATACTAAGTCTTCTGATCATGACCTTATCATGCATTATTTAGAACTTCTCTAACCTCTCAGCCATGTTTTGTAGTTTTCAGTATACAAATCTTGCACGTATTTTGTAATATTGGGATGCCACCGTATGTCATTTTAATTTCAATTTGTTTTGTTGCCTTTAGAAACAAAAAATTGACTTTTACATATTTACCTTATATCTTGCAACCATACTAAACACATTAGTCTTAATAGATGCTTTTGTAGATAATTTGGAATCTTCTATGTAAATAGTAATGTTGTATGAAAATAAATGCAGCTTGCTTTCTTCCTTTCCAATTTGTATAAGTTACATTTCTTTCTTACCTTCTTGCACTACCAATAATTTTCAGTATGATGTTGAATGGGAGTGGTGCAATGTCCTAATCTGGAGGCAAAAGCCTTCCGTCTTTCACATTAGGTGTGATGCTGGCTCTAAGCTTTTTGTAGAAGCACTTTATCATGAGGATATTTCTTATCCAAAATCTTTAGAATTTTAGGAGAAATTGAGTTTTCTCAAGTGACTTTTATGCATCTAATGCATCTATTAAGATGATCATATGGTTTTAGTCTGTTAATATGGTAAATTTCATGCATGTATTTTCAAATATTAAACCAGATTTGCATTGCTGGGATAAGGTTTTCATGATGTATTATTTTTACATGTTGCTGGATTCAACTTGCTAATATTTTCCTGAGGAAATGTATATTATTTCCTCATATATACATATGTATATAAAATGTATATTATTTTTAAGGGTATAGGAGAGACATTATCCTATCGTTTTCTGTTTTTTTCCTTGTCTTTGCGTGGGTTTTGGTACCAAGGTAATTCTGGCTTCATAAAATACTTCCTATTTTATTTTCTGCACATATTTGTGTAGAATTAGTAGTATTTCCTCCTTAAATGTTCGATAGAATTCACTAGTGAATTTAGTCTGACAACTTCCTTCTGGGGGTTAACAAATTAAAAACCCTTAATAAATATAAGACTACACAGTGAGTACATATACATGTTAAATATTTTCTATTTTTCTACCTCCGAGTTTTCTGATTTTTTCCACTACTGCACCCAATCTATTAATTAGCTCATTACAGAATACTTCACCTCTGATGTCACTTCTGAAGGTTTCTAACACAGCATGTGACTTCATCGCTTTCCCCTCTGTGCTGAAACTGTCTCCTCAGGCACACTGTCCACTTTCTGCTAGATCTTTTATCACATTTATTATAGTGACTTTCAAGTCTCGTCTGTTGGTTCTAGTGTCTGGGCCAGTCTTGAGGACGGGTTGGCTTTTGTTTTGGTATGTGTCTTCGAATTGTTAATCACATACTGGGTATGGTGAGTGGAAGAACAGCAAAGGCCGAGATGACTTTAAATGACACCTGCACCTCAGCTGGCTCACCTCAGTCCCTGAGCTGGGATTTGTCTTGGGAGCTGACCTTGGGAGCTGACTTGGGAGCTGCTTGGTCTTTGCCTTCAGTGCGCCCCGTCTTCAGTCCTGCTCAGGCACCTGTGGCTGAGCTTCCCGTGGGACTTGGGACCTGGCCCAGCACAGTGGGATTTCCAGTATCCACTCCACCCTCAGCGCTGAGCAGGTGCTGCTCACCTGGCCACAGCCGCCTCTTCACCGTGTGCCCCACCCGAGGAAGACCGATGCTGTCCATTCTTGCTGGGAGGTGCAGGGTGAGGCCAGGGGGCTCCAAGGCCTCCTGTCCAGCCTGTCTCAGAGGCGGCTCAAGGACCTGAGCCTCAAGGGTCTGGGGTGGGAGAGCCCCCTGCCCACCCCCACAGAACAGCCCTCTGGAGGCTCTCCCAGCCCTTCCCCAGGGTGGAAGGCTCCGCCACTCCCTGCCCCCCAGCCTCAGCAGCCCTTCCCTGGGCCAGAGGCCACGCTGCAGTTTTCTCAGCTCAGGCTCGCTGCAGAGCAGGGGTCACTCCTGACCCTCTGAAAGCTCCCACCTCTGCTCCCAGGCAGGACCTTCCTCCTCCCACTGGGTGAGGGCTCTGCACCCCCCCAAGGGCTTCCCGCTCCTGCCTATTCCCCAGTCCTCTCCCACTGCGAGAAGGCTGCAGAGGACACTGGAGGGAGGATGGCCCCGTATCCGGGGCTCTGGGGTCCTAGGCTGGCGCTGGGCCCACATCCAGCTGTGTCCTAGTCACCTCTGTGGGGGTGGCGGCATCTTCTACCCACCCTCCTCCCCTCCCAGGCTCCCCACCCTTCAGGCTGCAGCCACCTGGCCGCCCCGCTCCGATGAGCTCAGGGAAGGCGGGGTTCCCTGAGGGCCCGGGCTGGGTTTCGTTGCAAACCAGGTTATCCCTGCCTTCTAAGTCCTGGGTATCGCCGGAAGGTTTTGGTTGTACTTGGTTGTTTGCTTTTTACCAATAATCTATCCAAGTATCTTCTCCTATGGAATGAAAATAAAGCTTGCACATTAGAAATGGAAATTAAGCAGAAGTTTTTCTGGTTCAAAATGAGCTCCACAGCTGGTTTGGCTCCTGTGTTGGAGACACACAAACGCAAAGCAGGCTCTGCGTGAGCACATGCTCCTTGGCAAAAGCCCCACATCACCAAGCCAAAGCCCTTACTGGCTCACAGGGAGCACCTGAGTCATGGGCTGAGGACCTCAGGCTTGAAAGCCCTGTACCAGCCAGTCAGCAGCTAACATTATTTGCTAAAATTAACAGTTGGAAATCAATGCCTTGTCCAACAGAGGTACAATTTAGCTATAATTGATTTTTTCAAGGAAGTGAAAAATAACACAGGAGAAGGGTGGTCAGCCTTTAACTTATAAGGTGAAGTGCTTCCGACCTTCCTAACGCAATGGTTTTGAAGAAGGCAAGGATGACAGTGTCAGCGTGTCAATAATAGCATTGTGCTTATGGAGGAAAATGTATTTTTCAGAGAGCCATACTGAAAGAGTTAGGAATGAAATGTTATGGTTTATATACATCACCAAAAAAAATAACTTGGGCAAAAAATATTAACAAAAGAATACAAATATAACACAATCAAAAAAGGTTATCTAATCCATGTTCAAAGTCCCCCAGTTGTCCAAAGAAATGCCTTTTACTGTTGGTTTCTTCAAATCAGAATGGAACCAACAAGTAAATGTTACGTTGTATTATCATGTCCCTATGTCTCATTAATACACAGCAGTCCTTCCCAATCTTTTGTTTCAGGCTTGTTTTCTTACAGGCAGACCAGGTATCCTCAAGGCCTCACGGAGGACTCAGAACCTTGGCCCCAAAGATACTGATAGATGTCCGTGTGCTAAGCCCTAGGACCTGTGAGAATGGTATGTGGCAAAGGGGCTTTGCATCTTTGGACAACCGAGGACCATCTTGGATTTTCCATGCGAGTTTAATCTCACCAGGGCCCTTGTAAGGGGAAGGCAGCAGGTCAGAGTCAGAGGACAAGATGTGGCCACGGAGGTCGGGACGAATGGGAGCAAGGCCACTGTGGGAAAGGGCCATGAGCCAAGGAGTGCTGGCACCTCTGGAGGCTGGCACAGGCAGGAAGCGGGTTCTGGAAATGAAACGCAGCCTGCCAACTCCTCGGTCTTAGGACCTATGCCCTCCAGAACCGTAAGATGACCAATGTGTTGTTTTACGCCACCACGTTTGTGGGAATTAGTACCAGCATCCAGAAGGAACTCACAGCCACCCGCTGGGGAAGCTGCAGGTAAGTCACAGTGTTCTCCCCCTTGTATCTTTACTGCTTTTTTCCTGTAATTAGGTGGTTATGTTCAAAGTAGCTTCCTGCATTGTTCTGTGAATTCATGACTACATATTTTATACTGTGATGATCACGTCTCCTGCACATCAAACACCCAAAAACCAGAGGACTTGTCATTCATCGCTGCAGCGTCTACATGGCCTTTTCCAGGATACATTCTGAAGAAAGGTTTGTTAGATAAATCAGTGAGTAAATGTGTACTATTGATGTAGCACCTTTTAAGGAAAGATGTTAGAATAAGGCAGAATGGAGCCTTACCATATCTGAGGGGTTACTGTATATGTATCATTATTTTCTAAATGTAAAATGAAATGGACTCACTTCTTGTTCATAATGGGGGCTTTGGAATAGTATGGTTCGCCGATGTAAAAACAGATGCCATCCCAATGTAGTCACAAGGATGCTTAGAAGAGGGAGGAGGAAATCAGGGCCGGAGAGACGTGGCACTGGAGGCTCTGGAGGTGGAGCGCAGGCCCTCCAGCCAGGGTATGCGGGCTAAGGCCCAGAAATGGGTTCTCCCTTGGGCTTCCACAAGGAAGGCGCTCTGCTGGTGCCTGGACGGCAGCGCAGTGAGACTGATTTTGGGCTTCTGCTCTCCAAGGTGGTAGGATGATAAATTTGTGGACTTTCAAAATTAACTAAAATAGAAAAGGACAAAAATCGACCTCTCCAATAGGTAATGAGTTCAACTATTGAATGAAATTAGTATTATTCCGTGTGTGTGTGTGTGTGTGTGTGTTATGTGAGCAATAAGCTTAGTGTTAACATAAAAAAAAGACGCCGTAATGCCACTTGTTTGCAGGAAATAAGAATTTGAAAGTGAATGTTGGAAACTGTTCTGCAAAGCTGCCCCCAAATGATTCCTTTGCTCCTAGAACAGACCTCCGGGCTGCTGTGTGCCCGTGGCCTTGCTCCTTGATCTGCAGTGTCCTGCACCGTTCACACTCAAGCATGCTCTGGCACCTGGGCACCATGTCCCCGTGAAGCCTGTGAGAAACGCAGTGGACCAGAACCTGAAGTTTTATCAAAGTCTCGGTGGTTCCCATGCACAGCAAAAAGAAAGATAGTGCGACGGCCTTCCTCTCTCCACCTCCCCACAAGTAGAGCTGCCCGGGGACCCTCTGTGGCTGAAAAACAGAGAAAGTTTGCCTGGCACAGACACATTCCAGAACTGGGCAAATGGTCTGGAGAGCTGGTTTTCAAATGCACCTTTACAACCCTCTAGGAAAACAAGGTGTGGTGCTTTCCTTTCCTCGCCATTTCTCCAGCAGCACTCTGAGGGTATGTAACACTAGATAATGCATCCTTACTATAACAAAATGCCAGTGAGTTGCGTCCTGAGCCCAGGAGGCTTAACTAATCAATAAGTTTGAAACATACCATCTCACATTGTTTAAAAAAAACTGGGCTGCGCACGGTGCCTCACGCCTGTAATCCCAGCACTTCGGAAGGCCAAGTCAGGCAGATCATCTGAGGTCGGGAGTTCGAGACCAACTGACCAACATGGAGAAACCCTGTCTCTACTAAAAATGCAAAAAATTAGCCAGGTATGGTGATGCATGCCTGTAATCCCAGCTACTCAGGAGGCTGAGGCAGGATAGTCACTTGAACACAGAAGGCAGAGGTTACAGTGAGCTGAGATCGTGCCATTACACTCCAGCCTGGGCAACAAGAGTGAAACTTCATCTAAAGAAGAAAAAGAAAAAAAACAAAGCTGAAGCTGGGTGTGGTGGCTTACACCTGTAATCCCAGCACTTTGGGAGGCCAAAGTGGTAGGATCACTTGAGGTTGGGAGTTTAAGACCAGCCTGTCTCTACAAAAAAATAAAACATAAAAATTAACCAGGCAGCTACTCAGGAGGCTGAGGCAGGAGGATCAATGGAGCCCAGGAAATTGAGGGTGAGATTACACAGCTGCACTCCAGCCTGAGTGACAGAGTGAGACCCTGTCTCAGAAAAAGAAAAAAGAAGAAAAAGAAACCTGAATATCCCTGGGATGTTACAAGGAAGATACTGCATTCTGGTAAGAGTCAAGGCCACGTCTGGAGCCTCAGAGCTGACGCATGCTTCTTGCCATGCTGAGCCAGGGAAAGTGCGCGCTGCACCTGCTCTTTCAAAGAGAGTGGTCCCAGAGCTGATGATGATCTTTTTCCAAAGCCTGAAGATGAAAGTGTCGGAAGAATACTGTGTGTTTTTTCGAAGTTTCAGGAGTGTAAGGTGAGAACACGAGAATAAAAACTTAATTGCAGAGGAAAAATAGAAAAACTCAGCAGGTCTGAGATGGTGGCTCTTATCTAGACACAGCAGGTGCTGCACCCAGCCTCCAGAGGACCGCATCCGAGGGCCCACAGAGGCTGAGTCAGAAAGGACCTAGTGATTGCGCTTCACTGCTGAGCAAAAAGTGAGAGGGGGCTGATGGCAAGTAATGGGACCTGTGTTTCATTCACTCCTTTTGACATGGTATGACAGTAACACCCCGTGACCACTCTCCTAATGAGATGACGAAGAGGCCAGGGGTGGTTTGTGTAGGTAGAGGACAGAGGGTCTGATGCAAAATCACCCTGAAAGTATTCTCTAATCCCCAATTAGTCTCCGCTATGATCAGGAGTTTGTGGTGGCCTCAGGTCTTCCCTCAGGGTCACCGTGCTTCTGGTGCCCATGGACAAGCCTCAAGCATGACCTGGCATCTCTCGAAGGAACAAAAGCCAGTGCCCAGGCAGCAGGGAGGCCTCTGCACACCTCCAGCAATAGCAGAAGCAGAAATCATGATAAAAATCAGGTCAGCGTGCAGCTCATGGATTTCAGCTCATGCCCCAAAAAGCAGGGTCTCTCGCAAAGACTCTGAGACACTGATCCATGACGCCAACCAAACGGGGGTTCCCAAGCACAGTGCCTGCTAGGAGTCAAATTACGCTCCCCAAAAGATATGTGAGTCTGCACCCCCCCCGTACCTCGAAATGTGGCCTTGTTTGGAAATAGGGTCATTGCAGGTGTAATAAGATGGAAGTCGCCAAGGTGGCCCTGATCCAATATAACTGCAGTTCTTAGAATGCCATGTGAAGATGGAGGCAGAGACTGGAGAGAGAATCCCACCAGCCAAGGAACACCAGAGGTCGCCAGCAAAGCACTGAGGACAGGGAGAGGCTGGGACAGATTCAGAAGGAGCCAGCCCTGTGGATGCTGTGATCTCAGACTTCCAGCTCCAGAATGGTGAGGGAGTGAATTTCTGCTATTTAAGCTGCCCAGTGCACGGAACTTTGCTGCTAGGCTCCAGGAGACTAATCCAGCACTGAAGCCAGAGGGGCCGTATCCATAATGGACCAGAAGGCCTTTCAAATCTCTACTATGAGCGTCATGCCCCACCGCCTGCACCTCCAGCCAGCTCCGTGCTTCTTAGCCCAACAGCCAGAGCTACTTTTCTTAAAAATACAGACACGGAAAATGGAGCTTAAGATGGCCGATAGTAGGCAGGACTGGCATGCAGCTCCTGCTCAGACAGACAGAGCAGCATGTGGGCAGACCCACATCGTGAACTTCTGTTCCAGAACTACCACAGCAACATACCAGGAAAGCCTAGAGAATCCACGGACTCTTTGAAGGAACTTCATCGCCGCTGCAGGATCCATGAGACACTGAAAATCTGTGAGTCTGCCTGCCTTCTCAGTGGGGAGGTTGGTGGTCTGGGGCAAATTCTCAGGCCAGGTCACCGGCTGCCTAGAAATAGACTCGGTGCTGTTGGGGGCACAGTGGGAGTGAGGCCAGCCTTTAGGACTGTGGGCTGCACGGGAGCAGGGTAAGGCCTGTGACTGCCACCTTTCCCCCACTTTCCTGGGATCTGTGTGATGCAGCAGAGCCCCCCCGCCCCGACCCCGTGAACATGGCTCCATTGACCTGGGACTCACACCCCCATCGCCCACAGCAGCCACACCAAACCCTGCCCAAGGAGAATCTGAGATCAGAAACACCTAACCCGGTCCCACCTTGGGGTCTTTTTCTACCTACCTTGGTAGCCAAAGACGAAGGACATAATCCCTTGGGAGTTCTGCAGCCCTGACCACCTCCGGAGAAACTGAATACTTCAAAGGTGACCCGAGGGCAAGCTTGTCTTCTCCCTAGACAACCTCAGCTGATGCACTCCTGAGAGCACCACCTCCTGGCTGAAGGACAACCAACACAAAACCAGTGCACTGAACAAAAACACAACCAAGGACCCTCACAGAGTTCACTTCACTCCCCTGTGCCTCCACTGGAGCAGGCGTTTGTATCCACGGCTGAAAGACCTGAAGATGGATCACATCACAGGACTCTTTGCAGACACTCCTCAGTACCAGCCCAGAGCCCAGTAGCTCTGCTGGGTGGCTAGATCCAGAAGAGCAAAAACAATCACTACAGTTCAGCTCTCAGGAAGCCCCATCCTAGGGGTGCTCAAGGGAGCATCCCATGGAACAAAAGAATCTGAAAAGCAGGTCTTGAGTCCCAGATCTTCCCTCTGACATAGTCTACCCAAATGAGAAGGAACCAGAAAAACAATTCTGGTAATACGACAAAATGAGGTTAACACCTCCAAAAGATCACACCAGCACAGCAACAATGGATCCAAACCAAAAGGAAATCTCTCTGAATTGCCAGAAAAAGAATTCAGAAGGTCAATTATTAAGCTAATCAAGGAGGCACCAGAGAAAGGTGAACTCCAACTTAAAGAGAAAAAAAAAAAAATGATATACAAAATGAAAGGAAAATTCTTCAGTGAAATAGCATAAATTTTTAAAAAATCACAACTTCTGGAAATCAAGGACACACTTAGAGAAATGCAAAATGCACTGGAAAGTCTCAGCAATAGACTCAAACGAGCAGAAAAAAGAACTTCAGAGCTCAAAGACAAGGCTTTGGAATTAGCCCAATCCATCAAAGACAAACAAAAAAAGGATTTTAAAACGTAAACAAAACCTCCAAGAAGCCTGGGACTGTGTTAAGCGTCCAAACCTAAGAATAGTTGGTGTTCTCAAGGAAGAAGAGAAATCTAAAATTCTGGAAAACATATTTGAGGGAAAAATCAAGGACGGCTTCCCTAGCCTGGCTAGAGATCTAGATATTCAAAATACAAGAAGCTCAAAGAACATCCGGGAAGTTCATCACAAAAAGATCATTGCCTAGACACATAGTCATCAAGTTATCTACAGTGGAGATGAAGGAAAGAATTTTAAGAGCTATGAGGCAAGGCCGGGCGCGGTGGCTCACGCCTGTAATCCCAGCACTTTGGGAGGCCGAGGCGGGTGGATCACGAGGTCAGGAGTTCAAGACCAGTCGGGCCAAGATAATGAAACCCCGTCTCTACTAAAAATACAAAAAATTAGCCGGGCGTGGTGGTGGGTGCCTGTAATCCCAGCTCCTTGGGAGGCTGAGGCAGAGAATTTCTTGAACCCAGGAGGCAGAGGTTGCAGTGAGCCGAGACTGTGCCACTGCACTCCAGCCTGGGCAACAGAGTGAGACTCTGTCTCAAAAAAAAAAAAAAACAAAGCTATGAGGCAAAAGCATCAGGTAAACTATAAAGGAAAACCTATCAGATTAACAGCAGATTTCTCAGCAGAAATCCTACAAGCTAGAAGGGATTGGGGTCCTATGTTTAGCCTCCTTAAACAAAACAATTATCAGCCAAGAATTTTGTATCTGGTGAAACTAAACTTCATAAATGAAGGAAAGAGGTAATCTTTTCCAGACAAACAAATGGTAAGATAATTTGCCACTACCAAGCCAGCAGTATGAAAACTGCTAGAAGGAGCTCTAAATCGTAAAACAAATCCTCTAAACACACCAAAATAGAACCTTCTTAAAGCATAAATCTCACAAAACCTACATAACAATGACGCAAAAAAAAAAAGGTATTCAGGCAACAAATAGCACAATGAAAAGAATAGTACCTCATATCTCAACACTAACATTCAATGTAAATGGCCTAAATGCCCCACTTAAAAGATACAGAGTAGCATAAACTTAAGATAAAGAGGTGGAAAAGATATTCCATGAAAATGGATACCAAAAGCAAGCAGGAGTAACTATTCATTCTTACATCAAACAAAACAGACTTTAAAGCAACAGCAGTTAAAAAGACAAAGAAGGACATTATGTAATTATAAAAGAAGTAGTCCAACAGGAAAATATCACAATCCTAAATATACATGCACCTAACATTGGAGCTCCCAAGTTTACAAAACAATTACTACTAGACCTAAGAAATGAGAGAGACAGTCACACAATAATAGTGGGGAACTTCAATACTCCACTGACAGCACTAGACAGGTCATCAAAACGTAAAGTCAACAAAGAAACAATGGACTTAAACTATACCCTACAACAAATGGACTTGACAGATATTTAAAGAATATTCCACCCAACAACTGTAAAATAAACATTCTACTCATCAGTACATGGAGCATTCTCCAAGACAGACCAAATCATAGGCCACAAAACAAGGCTCAGTAAATTTAAGAACATCAAAGTTATATCAAGTACTCTCTCAGACCACAGTGGAATAAAATTGGAAATTAACTCCAAAAGGCACCCTCAAAACCAGGCAAATACATGGAAATCAAATAACCGGCTCCTGAATGATTGTTGGGTCAACAATAAAATCAAGATGGAAATTAAAACATGATTTGAGCTGAACAATAATAGTGACAGAGCTTATCAAAACCTCTGGGATACGGCCGGGCGCGGTGGCTCAAGCCTGTAATCCCAGCACTTTGGGAGGCCGAGACGGGCGCATCACGAGGTCAGGAGATCGAGACCACCCTGTCTAACACGGTGAAACCCCGTCTCTACTAAAATACAAAAAACTAGCCGGGTGAGGTAGTGGGCGCCTGTAGTCCCAGCTACTCGGGAGGCTGGGGCAGGAGAATGGCGTGAACCCGGGAGGCGGAGCTTGCAGTGAGCTGAGATCCGGCCACTGCACTCCAGCCTGAGCGACAGAGCAAGACTCCGTCTCAAAAAAAATAAATAAATAAATAAAAAACCTCTGGGATACAGCAAATGCAGTGCTAAGGGGAAAGTTCATAGCATTAAATGGCTACATCAAAAAGTCTAAAAGAGCACAAATAGACAATCTAAGGTCACACCTCAAGGAACTGGAGAAACAACAACAATCCAAACCCAAACCCAGCAGAAGAAAGGAAATAACAAAGATCAGAGCAGACCTAAATGAAATAGAAACAAAAAGAAAATACAAAAGTTGAATGAAACAAAAAGCTGGTTCCTTGAAAAGATAAATAAAAGTGATAGACCATTAGCAAGATTAACCAAGAAAAGAAGAGAGAAAATCCAAATAAACTCAATTAGAAACAAAATGGGAGATATTACAACTGATACCATAGAAATACAAAAGATTATTCAAGGCTACTACGAACACCCGTTATGTACACAAGCTAGAAAACTTGGAGTAGATACATCAATTCATAGAAATATACAACCCTCTTAGATTAAGCCAGGAAGAAACCAACTCTGAACAGATCAATAACAAGCAGCAAGATTGAAATGGTAATTTTTAAATTGCCAACAACAAAAAAGTCCAGAACCAGATGTATTCACAGCAGAATTCTATCAGACATTTGAAGAAGAATTGGAACCAATCCTGTTGACACTATTCCACAGGATAGAGAAGGAGGGAATCCTTCTTAAATCATTTATGAAGCCATTATCACTCCAATACCAAAATCAGGGAAGGACACAACAAAAAAAGAAAACTATAGACCAATATCCCTGATAAACACAGATGCAAAAATCCTCAGTAAAATACTAACTAACTGAATCCAACAGTATATCAAAAAGATACTCCACCATGATCAAGTGGGCTTCATACCAGGGATGCAGGGATGGTTTAACATCAACAGGTCAATAAATGTGATATATTACATAAACAGAATTAAAATCAAAAATCACATGATCATCCCAATAGATGCAGAAAACGCATTTGACAAAATCCAGCACTGCTTTATTACTAAAACCCTCAGCAATATTGGCATAGAAGGGGCATGCCTGAAGGTAATAAAAGCCATCTCTGCCAAACACACAACCAACATTATACTGAATGGGGAAAAGTTGAAAGCATTTCCCCTAAGAGCTGGAATACGACATGGATGCCCACTTTCACCTCTTCTATTCAACATAGTACTGGAAGTCCTAGCCAGAGCAACCAGACAAGAGAAAGAAATCAAGGGCATCCAAATTGGTAGAGAGGAAGTCAAACCATCACTGTTTGCTGATAATATAATCATATACCTAAAAAACCCTAAAGACTCATCCAAAAAGCTCCTCTAACTGGTAACTGAAGTTAGCAAAGTTTCCGGATACAAAGTTAATGTACACAAATCAATAGCTCTGCTACACACCAACCAAGCTGAGAATCAAATCAAGAACTCAACCCCTTTTACAACAGCTGGAAAAAAAAAACTTAGGAATATACCTAACCAAGAAGGTGAAAGACCTCTACAAGGAAAACTACAAAACACTGAAAGAAATAATAGATGACACAAACAAATGGAAACACATTCCATGCTCATGGATAGGTAGAATCAATATTGTGAAAATGACCGTACTGCCAAAAGCAATCTACAAATTCAATGCAATTCCCATCAAAATACCATCATCATTTTTCACAGAACTAGAAAAACCAATTTGAAAATTCATATGGAACCAAAAAAGGGCCCACATAGCTAAAGCAAGACTAAGCAAAAACAACAAAATCTGGAGGCATCACATTACCTGACTTCAAACTATACTGTAATGTCACAGTAACCAAAACAGCATGGTACTTGAATAAAAATAGGCACATAGACAAATGGAAGAGAATAGAGAACCAAGAAATAAAGCCAAATATTTACAGCCAACTGCTCTTCAACAAAGCAAACAAAAACATAAAGTAGGGAAAGGACACCCTATTCAACAAATGATGCTGGGATAATTGCCTATCCACATGTAGAAAAATGAAACTCATTCTTCATCTCTCACCTTATACAAAAATTTAAGATGGATCAAAGACTTAAATCTAAGAACCTGAAACAACAAAAATTCTAGAAGATAACATTGGAAAAACCCTTCTAGACACTGGCTTAGACAAAGAGTTCATGACCAAGAACCTGAAAGGAAATACAACAAAAACAAAGATAAATAGATGGGATCTAATTAAATTAAAAAGCTTCTGCACAGCAAAAGAAATAATCGACAGAGTTAACAGACAACCCACAGGGTGGGATAAAATCTTCACAATCTATACATCCAACAAAGGACTAATATTCAGGATCTGTAAGGAACTCAAGCAAATCAAAAATAAAAAATAAACAATCCATCAAAGTGGGCTAAGAACATGGATAGACAATTCTCAAAAGAAGATATACAAATTGCCAACAAGCATATGGAAAAACGCTCAACATCACTTAACAGGGAAATGCATATCAAAACCGCAAGGTGGTATCATCTCACTCCTACAATAATGCCCAAAATAAAAAAAATTTAAAAATAATAGATGTTAGCATAGACGCAGTGAAAAGGGAACATTTTTACACTATTGGTGGAAATGTAAACTAGTACAACCACTATGGAAAACAGTGTGGAGATTCCTTTAAGAACTAGAAGTAGAATTACTATTTGATCCAGCAGTCCCACTCCTGGGTATCTACCCAGAGGAAAAGTCATTATACCAAAAAATACTCGCACAGCATAATTTGCAAATGCAAAAATATGGAACCACCCCAAATGCCCGTCAATCAATGAGTGGATAAAGAAACTGTGGTATATACACCATGGAATACTACTCAGCCATAAAAAAGAATGAAATAATGGGATTCATGGCAACCTGGATGGAACTGGAGACCATTACTCTTAGTGAAGTAACTCAGGACTGGAAAACCCAAACATTGTGTGTTCTCACTCATAATTGGGAGCTAAGTTATGAGGACACGAAAGCATTAAGTATACAATGGACTTTAGGAACTCATGGGAAGGGCTAGGAGGGGGGCTGAAAGATAAAAGACTACACACTCGGTACAGTGTACACTGCTTGGGTGATAGTTGCACCAAAGTCTCAGAAATCACCACTAAAGAACTTATTCATGCAACCAAATACCACCTGTTCCCCAAAATCCTATTGAAACAAAAAATTAATTTTTAAAAAATTAGTTAGTTGTATATTTTAAATTAGTTAAAATATATATACACATATATATGTATATGCATATATACACACATATACAGAAAAAAAATGGAGTCCCATCACTGTCCTGCTTAGAAATCCCAAAAGGCTTCCAGGAAAAAAGAATCCAATCCAAGACCTTGCCATGACCTCAAATCCTGACATCACACTCTCCTCTCCACGTGCATCTCAGGCCAGCCTGGGCAGCCCCAGGCCTGCATGTGGTTCCTGAAGCCAAGCCAAGCTCAGGCTTCCTTGGTCCAGCCATGCCAGGGTCTGTCTGTCTGGGACAATCCACCCCCAGGTCTTGCTGGTTGGTTTGTTCTCATCAGTCAGGTCTTAGTCTAAACATGGCTTGGGTAGAGAAGTCTACGGTAACCATGCCCCATGCCTCTGCCAGTGTGGCCCACCCAGAGCACTCCCTGTCACCCTATTTCTGCACAGTGCTTACCCCCCATGTGAAACCATCTTGTTGAGTTACTTGTTTACTTGCAAGGATGCTAAAATAGAAGACCTGTACTCTTCTTTTTCATGGCATCCTGGTGCCCAGCACAGGGCCAGACACACAGCTATCACTCCCCAGACTTTGCCCGAAGAATAAAAGGAGAAGGGAGGGTGAGACAGGAGTGGATCAGCTTGAGCCACCAAGTGTGTAGCTGGCAGTGGAGGAGCCCAAGGCCACCCCCGCCTGTGGATATCCATGAGATCATTTCAAGAAGGATGTTGCTATGTTTACCCTATTAACTTGGAGATATGCACTTATGTGGCTAAATTCTCACGTAGAATGAGCTTTCCCAACACAGGAGCTGCATCCTACGAGTACTCAGTCCCACATGCCTAGTGCAGAGTGTGGCCTGAGACTGACACCCAGCATGTGTTCACAGCCGTTTCCTCAAGCTCACTGAATCCTCACCTTCGCTTTCTTTGGAAATGGTTTATGGGGTTTGCTCCATCTGTTCTATATCAGACAGAAGTGAGACACTGGGTTCAGGGACCAGGGGCACTCACGCCTGGCTCCACTGTGCCCACGGGGCCTCTGCCAGAGAAGTGTGCGACTCCAGATTCAGGAACCAGGGGCACTCACGCCTGGCTCTGCTGTGCCCACGGGGCCTCCGCCAGAGAAGTGGAACGGAGGCGTTTCCTTCACAGTGGCTACTCAATGTGCATTTGGCAAGTGGGATGTTTGGGTTACATATCCTGGAAAAATATGTCTTCACGATTCCCTAGAGAATTTTAAGACTCACATAAATTGCAAAGTCTGTCTCCACACGCAGCTCTCAGCTGCATGTACGTTACAAGGGTACAAGGCTTTTTTTTTCCCCCATTACTTCAAAGTATCTGAAGGATAACAAGCTATACAATTTTCTGACACCTTGCATCTTACCCAAACACACACAGCATTATCTATGGGGGAAAATCCACTCAATTAAGAAAAAAACCCTATATATGTATATAAATCTTACCATAATTAAATTATCCATTTAGGATTAATAAACTATAAGATGATTTTGTAATTCTTGTAAATCAATAATACATCCCACCTATGATGAGAGAAGCAGCCCGAGAATGGGGAGGTATAATTTTTTAAAACAGCTCCATCTAAAACCCCCTGGACTTTTATGCACACATAAAGAAATAATGTTTGTCTTTTTCCAGTGTGGAGAGGGGAGAGAGATTTTGAAAAAAAGAGAAGAAAGAGTCTCAGTGTGGCAATGAAGTTTCTGTGGGTTCCACGCAGCCTCGGCCAGGGGCATGGATCTGAGCCCCTGAGGCCTCCTCAGGAAAGCTCAGGCTGCTTCTGAGGTCTCACGGGGGATGCACCTATGGGGTGTGGCTCCCCCACATGTGGGTGAGGAGATGACAGGACACAGAGGAACAGACGTGGCCAGCACCCTCCCTGTGACCAGAGATGCCTGTAGCACTGAGATAAGGCCTGAACAGAAGGGACTGAGCCACCAGGTTTGACCCATGACCTGAGTGCATTAGCCAAAAATAAAAAATCTGCCCTCAATGTTGAGTATGCTGGGAGAAATGAAGGATTCTAGGAGAAAATAAGTCTATAGAAAAAAACCTTTGTTTAAATTCCCTCACTCATTAGTTCCCTGCTATACTTAGCAAATTACATCATCTGTGATGCCTCAATTTCACCACCTGAAAAATGGGGGAAAACTAACAGATCCCCTGCCCACTTCCCAGGGCTGAAGGAGGGTGCGAGGCGTGGAAAACAGGCGCGTGTCAGGAGTTGGGTTGTTATTTGACAGCTGTTCCTCTGCAGGCAGGAGGATAGCCATGCTACCAGTCCTCAGGGGCTCAAACCGGGGAGGCCTTCCAGACACCCGAACTGCATCTCATGGCCTTCTCCAACCTGCTGCTCTGCACACTAGACACAGAGAAAACGTAGCTTTCACTGGGTCTTTTGCTTCATGATTTAGCAACGACCTCAATGCAGGAGGTGATTCTTGGCTGTGATTGGATGAGCACAATTTTTTCTGGAGAACCGGCGTTTTATGAGACCCGCCCCCCTGGCCCAATAAAATCACCAGGCTGCGGAGACACTTACTGCTTTGCCCCAGAGGCTACAAGAAAGGCCCCACAGGCTGTTTGCTGGTGCCCATTCCCTGGAGCCATGTGTGAGGAGCGAGCAGCAAACGCTCTGCTGCAGGTTCCTGATTTGGTGCTCTGAGACCACGGGACATGGTCTCCAGCCGGTGCCCACGATTTTGGAGAATGTTCCTGTTCACACTGAATAATCCTTTTCTTCTCGGAAAGAAAGCACTCTGGGAAATGTGCAAAGGCTGACTTTGTTACACAAGCAGAAAAATGAGGATCCCAGAAACTGACAAGAGCTATAAACTGTCTTCATCTGCCCAGGAATGACAAATGACAAACACTCGTGAGAAAGGAATAACCAGAAGGAGAGATGTCTGCAGATGACAAGAGCCAGACTTGTCTTTTGTGGTTTCTTGCAAATAATTACCACTTACACATCAAATGATATGCTGTCCCAATCTTCTTTACAAAATCATACATTTCTCTTCTTTTTCTGCCTCAATAAATGCTAATGTTCCATGAAGCCAATGTTATTCTCACCCACCCCACAGTGCGTCTAAACACAGATGGGCCTACAGTGGCTTAGCCACATCACCCTCTTTCCAGAAGGCATGATGCTTACCCTACCCTTTTCTAGCATTTCTGCAAGGACTAACGTGATTCTTGTCTGCTGGACAGAGAAACAGTAAGAAATCCAAATGCAAATAGACTGACACCATCATGGTGACTTACGTAACACCAGCTTTTAGAGTCGCCACAGAGACAGCTTCACAGAAGGTAATAAGCAAGCACTGGAAGATTGTTTTATCACTCTTCTTTCTAATCTAGTAGCCATTTCTTTTAAACAGTAATTGCATTGCTCTTAATTGCTTCATTAGTGCCTGGGCTTCATTATTCACCTTGTCTCACTTCTATTCAAACCAGTTTAGATTGTTTTTCTGTTTTTTATGAGGAACAATGGAACTCTGTCCGGATTGCAGAGACAGAAGAGGCGATGTGGCCGCACAGGCAGTTCAGCCTGTCCCGGGCCATATCCTGCTGGAGCTTTGGCCCAGAGCTCCTGAATACACCCTGACTGGCTCTCTCGCTCTCACGCTTTCTGTTAGCCATGAGTCTCTTCCTGGCCTTCCTCCTCACCAGGGGACTCATCGAGGGGTCCAAGCAGCAACCGCTCAGCAACTCTGGGAGCTGGGCATTGCAGGAAGCCACACTGACGTGCTCAGGAGCTCAGCCCTGAGCTGCCCATGGGCCCCTGGATGCCCTTGTAAGGAGGCTGCCTGCCCAGGCCTGAGGGTCTCTCTATGACCTCTCAGCTGGTGCTGTGTCTTCAGCGTCCTCCTTGGCTCAAAGAGACTGTCATCTGGCAGCCGAAACCCTGTGATCCCCATGTAGCTGTGTCCTGCCAACTGATGGTGACAGCAGGAAATACCACCTGCCCTGCCCCCCGGCCCAGATACTTTCTATTCTGCTATCAAAAACAGTAAAATTTGAGAGGAAAGGGAAAGTACTCCAGTAGCCACAAGGAAATAAAGTGGAATCATACTAACATTTTCAATAGCATCTAGATCTGGTTTTCTAGAGTTGACCTAACAAGAAAATGGTCCTATTGTTATTAATAAACACTGAAATCTAAGCACTTTAAAAATCCATGCAACAGGGCAGGTGTGGTGGCTCATGCCTGTAGTCACAGCACTTTGGGAGGCCAAGGCGAGAGGATCATTTGAGCTCAGGGGTTCAAGACCAGCCTAGACAATATAGAGACCCTGTGTCTAAAAAACAAAAATAAAAAACTAAATTCATGCAACAAATTCTAATATTTTTCAAAGGTTGTTCTGTGAAATGAAAACTCACCTAAAAATCATCTATGAATCTAAGAACACATAGGGAACAAATACAACAAAACAGCACAGAGACCTGGGAGGCGCGGGCTGCCTGGCGCTGCATGGACTTCACCTCTGCGCCGTGGAAGTGGACAGGTGGGGCCTCTCCTGGCCCAAAGCCATTGAAGCTGGCTCTCCTCCTCCATCAGGACACCATCAGCCCTCCCAACCACCAGCACAGCAGCTCAGAGGAGACTGGCCGAGCGCTGCCGCCACCACGTCCTATCCCACACAGATCAGTGCTCGGCATTGTGCCCACCTAAGTTTCACGAGTGTGGCTGTGAGGTTCGTTTGAGCACACTTGGCCCAACATCCAGATCAGGTTCCCAGGCAACAAGACAGCAAGTTGCCTCTAGACCCTCAACAAGTCCTCCCAGTTAGGCCTTCAGGGAAGCCCCCAGGCGAGCCATGAGCTTGCTTCCCCCACGGAGCTGTCGCCTCATGGAGGCACTCTCATCCCTGGTGCTTCTTTGCCCCCGTACGCACAGCCTGCAGGAGGGAAGTAGGATGGGAAGAGCCCAGAACCTCAGGGAGCCAGAGCCTCCCCTGCTCACAGAGTCATTCTCCTTTCAGATTTTTCTTCCATGACTGTGATGTCACTACACAGAGCCCTTCAAGTAATCCCTAAAAGAAGTATTTCCTGACAGAATCTGCTGGGTTTTGTGGTGGTTGTTCAGAATAGGAAGGATGCCTGCCTGTGATGCATCAGATGAAATTAGACCAGGAATCCACCCGTCCCGTGAATTTCTAACACAAACTCCCCCACATTGCTACTGCCTTCTTGAGGGAGGAGGCCGTTCCCTCAGCAATGGTGAATAAAGGTGTATTGCAGGAACACCCAAGCTCGAGAACAGATATCTTGTCTTACACCCACGCTTCACACTGGACCTTCACCAGAACTCACCTTCTCGGAAGCTGCACAGAACTGTAACGTGAGGAATCACATGCCTAGATATCGCACGTGATCTATCCCAAATGCCTTCCACATTTCGAAAACTATGTGAGAAGCCTACACCACGAAACTCGTATCAGTGAAAGTACTCACAAGCTGGAGTGATCACAGCGCCTCCTGCGCTCTTCCAGGGCAAGCCTCGCTCACCTTTTTCTTCTTTTCCATGAACGATAATGCCTGGCCTACAGATTATCAATAAATACTCTTGGCTGAATCAATGATGGGAAAGCTGCCGCTGACTTGAATGATTTTTTTCGTAAATGACTTTTTGTCATATGTATTCAGACTGGCAACAGGCATGAAAACTATCAGTTTAGTTGCCACGAAATTTCTCTTTTTCAAAAAAAACACAACAGATGTTGGCAAGGATGCAGAGAAAGAGAACACTTATACACTGTTGGTGGAAATGTAAATCGGCATGACCTCTACAAAAGACATATGAAAATTTTTCAGAAAACTAAAAACAGAACTACCATTTGATCCATAATCCCACTACTGGGTATCTACACTAAAGAAAAGAAAGTATCATATAAAAAAGACACCTCCATGTATCTGTTTATCACAGCACAATTCACAACAGCATAGCCATGGAATCAACGTAAGTGTCCAACAGCAAAGAATTCGATCAAGAAAATGTGGTACAGATACACCATGGAATACTATTCAGCCACAATAAAGCATGAAATCATGCCTCTAGCAGTAATGTGGTTGGAACTGGAGGCCATTATCCTAAGTGAAATAACTCAGAAATGCCTCATGTTCTCACCTATAAGTGGGAGCTAAAGAATAAGCACACATGAACATATAGGGGGAAGAGTAAACACTGGGCTACAAAAGGTGAGAGCATGGGAGTGGGGGCGAGGGTGAAAAATCATAAGTCGGGTACCGTGCTGTTCTGGTAATGGCTATCCTAGAAATCCAGACTTCACCACTACACAATATATCCACATAACAAAACTGCATTTGGAAGAAAGAAGAAGGAGGAAAAAGAAGGAGGAAGAAGAAAGAAGGAAGAAGAAGAAGAAAGAAGAAAGAAGAAAAAGGGTTTTGTGATTGTTGTTCAGAATATGGCTTTTGAGCCATAAATCCCTCACCTAGAGAAGACCTTGCAAATAACCACTCTGGAGGCCAAGAAGGATGTCAAAAGCTTGTCTCTAACAAAACTTAAACAACATCATAGAGTATTCAAATGACATTCATCTGCAGCTAGACTAAGAAATTCCATGTTGGGTTTTCAGGATCATCTATCAGAAATATCAAGTAAACAAGTAATTTTCTCCAGTATTTTCTCACTCTTCCCACAAATACTGAAAATGTATCTAAATATCAATATTATAGTTCTGCAAAGTACTCCTAAAATCTGTTTGGAACTCTATTCCTTCATTTATTAAGATGCAAAGATATACTGGTTTTCTATTATTCAGATGCAGTAAGCATCCAGAAACAGTAATAATCTCCTCCATCTCATATTCCATTATCAAAAACAAGTTTTAAAGAGGTTGGTTTCTTTAATTACATTCTATGATAGATTCACATCTAGATTTCCATCAAAAATGTAGAGAACAAGACAACTTGAGACTAGGAGCTCTTAAAAAATAAATAATGTTAATGAATTAAAGAATTTTTTGTTAGTTGTGTATAAGCACTTTTGGGCATATAATGTGTTATGGTCTAAATGTTTGTATTTCTCCAAAACTCACATGTTAAAATCCTAGCAATAAAGGTTAGGTGAGAACTTTGGGAGGTGATTAGGTCTTGAGGGTAGAGTTCTCATGAATGGGATTAGTATCCTTATCAAAGAGACCCCAGAGAGCTCCCTTGTCCCTTTCACCACTTGAGGACACAGGGTAAAGAAGGCTGGCCATGAACCAGAAAGTGTGCTTCACCAGCCATCAAACCTGCCATGCCTTAATTGTGGACTTCCCAGCCTCCAGAACTATGAAAATACCTTTCTGTTGTGTAGAAGCCTCCCAGTGTGGCATTCTGCTATGGCAGCCTGAATGCAGCAGGACATGGTGTTATGGAATCTTGCTGCTCCAGTTGAACCTAGCAGAATGAAGAGTCTGCTGCACCCATCCTGGCTCAGGGCCCTGTTGACAGCCTCCTGAAGCCAACTACTAAGTCATCACATTAGTCTGCCTACAGTAAATGCACTAAGTTCCCTGGAAATCAGAGTTCCCACAAAAGCCTAGAAAAGTATTCTGAAAAATGACGGCCAGTTATTTATCTGAAACCCTTGGCCTTATGAATTTGCTGTCTTACGAATTTGCAGGGAGGGTACACCTTCCTTTCCCACTCCTACCACTTTGCAAGTATCAGATTGAGCATCATATTTTCAGGAGAATCACTGCCTCATGTCTGCCTACGCTTTGACCTTCATGGAATCTGCCTACGCTTTGACCTTCATGGAACTGGCAAAAGTCACGCTGTCTACTCTCCCAGGGGATGCAAAGGTACAAGGCCAGGCCAAGCGTAGTGTTTTAAGAATGCAGCTGGATCGCTGCACAGCTAGAAGAGAGCCGGACTCTAGACTCCCACATCAGTGAAAACGCACAGAACTGAAAGGCAGCTGGATAAACGTAAGGCAGCTCAACGCCATTTTTCTTTAACCAGTGGACTATGTCATCGGATCCTAAGATCCAGTGACACTTGGCTTAAATGTTGCATTGGTGTGCATAGCTTTAGATGGTAGTGAAATGCAGCGTTCAGCATCTGAGCAGACCATTTATAAAACCAGTAATGTTCATCGATCCAGCCCTTCCAGTCTACAACATCTGCCAGCTATTTTAAAAGTCAACAGAGTTGCAAATGTTCTAACTTTTCTGGCTGCAGGTGGCATGTGGCTGAGCGACTCAGTCTTCTTAATGGCCAAGTCAATGGCCCATGGCTCCAGCCACCTCTGAGAATGTTTCCTTTCCCAGTGGTGGAAGTGTGGCTGTGTAACTACAAAGCCTTCACTACAGCCTCAACTCAGCTTTCGAATTTAGCTCTTTTGTGTCCAGTGTCTCCCTGATGGACATGCTTAGTTGTTAACAAAATCTCCCCTGAGAACACCAGTGTTGCTGAGATACTTTTACTTTATTAAAGTCTAAGTCTGTTTTCTGTTGCCTGGGTCAGGCCCAAGCTCCCGCACGGCATGAAAATGAAGAAATGCACAGCCTGCAGCAGCAAGAGCTCTTTCTTCTCTTCCATTTGATGTCCACCTCAGGCTGATACTCTGTCTCTCTTTCCTTCTTTCCCAGTCAACCCCTACAGGCCCTGGGACTCTTCTCCGCCCACTGGAAAGGCAACTCCCACAGATGGAATCCGCTTTTCTCCCCAGCACTGCTGAGCACTTCATCAGACATTTTAAGCAGCTGTATCACATGACACAGTATGGGGAGCCCCACACCAGCCTTCCAGGCCAGCTGGTTACTCCCAGGCCTCCTTGACTGGTACTAATGCACCATGCCCCTCACAAGCACCTGTGCCAGACCACCACGAACTTTACCTCGATTGACAGCCTTCCTTCCTATGCTCCAACGATTCCTTTTGCCGGAGATTACTTAATATAATAAGCACATAATATGTACATGTGTATGTATATATATTTGTGCGTGTATATGTCTTGAGACACATATGTCACTAAAATAATTGCTCGCAGATATTTATAATTTCAAACTTCCATTTCCCTCTTCACTACCTTCTGGGCCCAATCTCCCCAAACAAAGCAGACTATAATAAAACATGTATAATTACTTCTTCTGCAGTGTCTTCTGTGGCGGGTTCAGCATCCAGGTTGAGATCCTCCTCTGTGGTCTGGTAACAAAGATAGATGTTAAAGATGGTTAGCATTGCCATGTGTTTGTAGATGGCCTCATACAGGTTTCCAATATGAAAAAGTACTAACTAAATATCCCCCATGAGTTCTGTAGGATGTGGAAACCACATCACTGTCCCTTCCCACCTAAATTTATGTGCAACTGTGTGATGCTTCATGCCCAAGATGGATCCTTTATACAACATGCCCAAGATGGTAAGGCAAGGAGTGTTCACACTAAACACTAACTCAAACGACTAAATCAATGAAGTGAGTGTGACTTACAGCACAGTCTAAAGGAGGACACGGTGAATCTAAAGGACAAGGTGATTCTTGCCAGTGGAGAAGGTGGGGATTTTCATGAAGCTAAAAAACGAACAGAGCTGACGTGGAAGCAGAGCAGCAGTGAAGGCATGTGTGACCACTCCCATGAGAATGGAACCAAATCACAGTCCCAAGTGCCGGCAGAATGGATTCTAGCATAGAAATGAGGCCCAGCTCATAAAACATAAAGCAAGTGTTTCTGTGGTTGGCACAAGGTTGAAACAGATCCATCTGGGTCTGAGTCTTTGGTTTCTACTTAACAACTGGGGGCCAACTGCTTAACCTGGGCCTCGGAGACCTGGCAGTGCTTCTACCTAGAAATGTGGGGAGAGCTCCATGGAAGAACACCAGCCAGCCATCAGCACGGGCCGTTATGCAGTAGACACTCAAAGTGAACTGCTGTCATTATTACTATTTCTAGTTTCATCTTCTCACCTAGCAGCCAGGAGATAAATCATCTCTATCCAAGCTTGACTATGAATCTTCAAAGAATCATGCTTGATCTGCATTGTTTAAAAATGGAGCTTTCTCTTTCTCAATCTAATGTATTATGACATCCCAGAGAGAAAAAATCATGCTTATTCCTCCGAGAGAACACAAATAAAATGGGTCAGCCATACCTTGTGGACTGGCTTATGGACTTGCCTTACTCATCATTTCTCCCATTTTCTTGTCTTTCCCCCAAAGCATGCCCTTGGCTGCTGTAACCCCACTGAAAGCAATGATCGAAAAGTCCTGCATTTGAGACGTGCCTTCAACTTGCCAGAACATAATTCATGAAATACTACATGTTTCTTTTTCATGCTAGATTCTGCTGGGGTTTTCTGGAGGTTCTGGCTCTTAATTAGTATGTCTCCTTGTCAACACACTCATTTATGGGTAACTTGTATCACCTGAAATATCTCAAAACAACGCAGAGAACCACAAAGACTTCCCCTGGACAGTCAGATGAATCTCCCCTGGTCTACAATTTTTATAAACTGTATGCAGTGTTCTCTAGTACAATGGACCTCAGACCCAATTCAGTTCAGTTCTCTCAGACTACAGCTGAGAAAACAGGCCAGAAAGGATAGCAACTCGAAAAGGTGGTTAGAGCAAAACATGAATCTAGGAATGCTGATTCTTGTCCCTGGAAATCCAATCATCAGCCGTGTCACATTTGCATAACAGCAAGGAACTGAAGCACTAAAATCTAAACTAAATCACTAAAAAATAAGCACTAAAATCTCTTAGCAGATTTTCTGATGAGAAAAGCAGGCAGGCTCCTCCTGCAAGGGTTTTAGGGCATTTAATTTAGAGTTCAGAGGCCAGATATGCTCCATATAGCTGTGCCACATTTCCTGATATGTGAGTTATTTTGACACCATACAACATAAAACATGGACAAAACTAGAGAGTAAAATCAGCCTCTGAATTCCAAAACACAGACGATTTTGTGGATTTGGAAATTTCCTCAGAAACTTGAAGTACCTCAGGGTTAATATAAGCTTTCATTTTTCTAGAGAAAGAACTCTGGTTTTCTGGGTTCCAAGTAAACAGGAATTTAACACTGTCCATACTCCACCAGTTATGCTCTCCTGAAAAAATTTAGCTAAAAAGCCTGAAAAAAAGTTATTTTGCTTCAGGGGCTATTTAATGTATCCCATTTTTCTCAAAACCGTTACCATCTGCCCTCTCCTGGGGCTGGCAAGGCAGGGCAGGCTATCAGTCAACTCAGCTCCAAATTCCTGCCACTTGCAAGTGCATTCCAGGCTCATGGCATACTTTTCAAATCATGTGAATCTATTCATTGCCGATCCATTTATAAGCAATTTGAGAAATACGTGAAACACGAGCTGCTCCTCGTGGCTTTGGTCACTGGAAATAAGCCACCAGGGTCCCACCTGGAATTGTAAAGCCCCTGTCCCCTCTCTCCCATCCTTTCTGAGCCCAGGGCGGAATCCTCCCTCTGAACGAACCCTTCATTCATGAGGGCTGAGCACCTTCCAGCTTCAGCACAAGCAAATGTGCTGACCATGACCAGCAGGGTTATAGGAAGCACTAGAAAATGAGAAAAGAACTTCTAGCTGATCACTTGCTCATTCACTAATTCAATATTTAGAAAAATTGAATCTCTCTCAGAAAAAACAGACTTGAAATGGCAACCGCAGTAAGGGACTGGATCTTTCCAAGGAATTGTCCTCAACATCAAGAACAACCCTATGTACAAACAGAAGAATCAGTAACAGTAAGGAGCCCTAGTGTCGTCCTTCTCCCACCTCAGGTACTGTCCATGAGCAACAGTATCTGGGCTGTTCCATCTAAAACAAATGGACTTTAATGTCTATGCTATGCCCAACAATCTCTATTAAACATCAATACATATGTCAAGCATTATTCAGTTTGCCTTTCCAAGGCAAGTATTCAATATGAAGCATTAAGTAAATTCTCTTCTAAAACAGAATCTCTCATTCAATTTAAAGTTATGTTAGGTGACTATCTCAAGACATACATATAAAAATAAACAAAATTTAAAATAGCATTGAATTTATAAATACAGTGCTGGGAGTAGGAGATAAGCAAAAATTAAATTGGATTTTGAGGTTTGGTGAGTTATGAAAAGTAAGCCATGTTTAAATGCCATTTGAGTTGCTATAAACACAAAGCAGGTATATCTAATAATTTAGTAGATGCTAATAAATTTGGGGAACTTTCTCTCCTAGGAAAATATATGTTGACTATCTCCAATTCAAATGGAGCAAATCAGATTCCGTGGAGCAGAGGTTTGCATGTCCCCAAAGCAGCATGGAGTGAAAAACTCTCAGCAGTGATTCCTGCACACCCACCAGCCCTGGGATGGGCAAAACACTTGGATTTCATTATCTTTTCTGTTTATCTTTAATCACACCTCTTTATCTGACCATTCATCCTTTTAAGGTTGCATTATCTTTTTTCGTGTAAGATCACATTATCTTTATGCTCTCTGTTCCTTGATTCATCATTGATTTTTGCCTTCTGGTTTCATCTTTCACTGTAGCAAATGGAAGGCTTCTAATTTAAAGCCACTTGTTGAAGGAAAATCAAACTGATGCAGATTAGTTTGGAAACGGGAATACTTAAGACTTACACAGACTTTAAGAAGCATCCTGAAGTTTCCCTAAGGGCAACAATTTTATTTCTTGTACTTATTATAACATATTTACACCACACACAATGCCGTGCGTGTGTACACTCGCAATGTTTATCCATGTGCATACACAACGCAACGTATACATCCACACACACTGGACACCCAACTCTCTGACCCATCGTAGTCACCTAATAAACATGAGCTGATTATAGTAAATGAGCAATGCATTGGCTGTGGAGATCGGATTCTTGAGAATGCTGTGAAAAGTGCGTTCCTTCCTGCACTCACCTCTATTTCCATAGGCTCCACCTCGATCTTTTTCCATAGTTCCAGCAACTGTGCGATCGGCATTTTTAAACTTTCCTTTTCTGCTGGTCAAGTATTGATAGTAAGAAGGGAAATGAATACAGGTTCAGACCGGCACAGGGGGACGGCCAGAAGGGATGTCAGAAGTCAAGGGACGCAGAGGCTGGCGGGTGGCGGCAATGGAGAGGACAGATCCGGCTCCCAGAGGAGGTCGTGAGTGCGGGGCCCGCGGCTGCCCGGGGGGACGGACCCGGGGGGCTGCAATATGGCTGCTCGGGTGCCCGTCCCCTCCCTGCCAAGCCAGGGCTCTGGGGAGCTGCTGCCGCTTCCCGCTCAGGCTGGGGCCAGGAAAGGAGGGGACGGCGCTGCGGCTTCAGAATCTGTACTGCGACTTTGGCAGAGTAAACGCTGCACTTGCAGCTTCGAATTGGATTTCCTGCCTCTCCCCCCTCCCTTCCCTGGCCATACTCTTTCCTCCTCCCCTCACTATTTTACCTTAATTGGCTCTAAATGAGGGTGAAAGTTGAGTCTGAGGATGCTGCTGCCATAGAAACTGCATAGCAACCAAGGGCTGGGGAAGCGGGAAGCGGGGCGGGTGCGGCAGGTCTGTCCCCCCCCCCCCCGCACGCGCCCCCCCCCCCCCCCCACCTCCCCAGCCTGCCGCACCTCCCGGGAGACCCACACCGCCACCTCCCGCCGCAGAACGGGAGGAACAGGGACAGGGACACCGACGGAGGAGGGGATGAGGGGAGGGCCCCAGGCAGCACAGCTTCCTGCGGAGCGTTCAGGAGACTCCCGCACCCCTGGACGCGCTGCTGACTGCGCTGCCCGCGACTGCCTCCCCCGAGGGTTGGGACAGCACCTCATGAGAAGAGGGACGAAGAGGCACGACAGATAGATAGCTGGGAAGAGGCGAGGGTCTGCCCGTGGGGTCCGCTGGGCCCTATCCAGCCCTGCCCAGAACTGCCCGAGACAGCACTCAGGCCTCTGCCGGCCAGGATGAAAGGCACGTGGGCCGCTCTGGCTCCCAGTGGCAGGGCCTGAGGGACAAAAACATTAATTCAAACCACGTGTATCCTGCCCCTCAGCAACTTCAGGTCTCCACCTCGTCCTATTTCACAGATGACAAAGTCCTGAGGCTCAGGGAAGGAACCCGGAAGACACAGCCAGGCGCCCGCAGGAGAGCAAGGCCTCCTGAACCAGGGATCCTTGGAAGAGGAACCAGGGGAAAATTACCCTCCCTGTTTCCTTTTGGGGGGTGGAGTAGGGGGATCTCTCTTGCCTCCCTCCTTACTCCCTTCTGTCCTGGGTAATTAAAGATGCGTGCGGATGAAAGACATTCATTTCTCCAGTCATCCAAGTGCTAATCCAGAAGCATTTTGGTTCCCTCTTTTGGGAAAGGGTGTTCAAGTTAACACAATGTAATGCTGCTTTGGGAGTAAGTGTATTCATTTCTATAGCAAATTCCTTTATCTTTGAGAAAAATATATTTTTTAAAAATGGCTTAATGTTCTCCAAAATTATCAATCCCTTTTTCTTCTTCATCTTTATACCATCACTAAGAAACTGATTTCACTGGAAAAAAAGAAAAGCCCAAATCCCAGATACTTTGTATCTCATAGCAAAGTAGAGTCCAAAGTTAACAGAGGGGTTCCATACTTGGTGTTGATCTATGATAGTCACTTTATCTTTCTACAAAATGAGGCCAGAAGGACCTTTCAAATCAATTGCATTCTGAGTTTTAAAAATAGCAATGTTGTTCATTTTCAAATTGGAGATTCTGTGATTGGCAGAGCACAGTGAAGGTTTTCTTGTGTTAACAATCATAAAGTGATTTTTTTACATGCTGTAAAAGGTCACGGATTAAAAACAGACAAGGCCAGGGTGGTGGCTCATGCCTGTAATCCCAGCACTTTGGGAGGCCAAGGCGGGCAGATCAGCTGAGGTCAGGAGTTCGAGACCAGCCTGACCAACACAGTGAAAACCTGTCTCTACTAAAAATACAAAACTTAGCTAGGCGTGGTATCACATGCCTATAATCCCAGCACTTTGGGAGGCCGAGGCGGGCAGATCACCTGAGGTGGGAGTTCGAGACCAGCCTGGCCAACACAGTGAAACCCCATCTCTACTAAAAATATAAAAGTTACCCAGGCGTGGTATAGCATGCCTGTAACCCCAGCTACTAGGGAGGCTGAGGCAGGGGAATTGCTTCAACCCATGGGGCAGAGGTTGCAGTGAGCGGAGATCATGTGAATGCACTCCAGCTTGGGCAACAGCGTGAGACTCTGTCTCAAAAAAAAAAAAAAAGAAAAGAAAACAAACGGTTTTTGGTTTTTCTGTAATAAAGCTAGGAGAATCACTCATAAAAGTGCTGAGAGAATTCAAGAATCTATCTGATGGAGTAAAAATGTGGATTCCTGAAGGCAATGGAAAAGAAACTCAGATTCTTTACTGTGTATTTACAAAGCCTCCAAGCTTCTGGAAGTTTCCACAAGTGCTCTGATGTGGAAGGAGGAAATAAAAGTCCTTTATCTGAAGGAGGCAAAGACCTTTGGACGGGCTTTCTTGTGATTGGCCATATGTCCTAGGAAACCTGAGGGAAGCCCAGCTCTTGGGAGGCTGTGGGTGAACAGCCTGCCAGAGTCCTTGGCAAAAAAGAGCTCATTTTAAGGGGTATCTTAAGAATTGCTGAAAATGTGGTTCATAATTTAGCATAGTGGTGTTTTTTTTTAACTATGCAAATATGACACTAATCTACAGACTGCACATTATTTGGGCATCTCACAGGCAAGCAGAGAAGCCTGGAGAGATGAAGTGATCACCAGGGAGCGAGACGAGAGTTCACGTGGCCAGGGCTCTGGGCTGCAATTCCCACGCTTACTCCCTGCACTGCTGCCTTGTAAAACACCTTCGGGGTCCTCTCAAAGCAGAAACTTCCCAGATGGGTTCCTTTCCATCAACTTTTTACATGCGAGGTACCCCCGGGGCTGCTGCCCACCAAGATGCAGTACCAGGTGTGCCGGACATTGGGGAAGGGGACCTGGAAACAGCCAGAAAATAAAACAAAATAAAATGCAACAAACTAAAATCTTCAAAAGGTGATACTGATCTTGGAAAACAGCCCCACTTATAAAGTTTGTGTTGGGAAAGGTAAACAGAGATAAGAAGGAATAATTTTTCTGAAAGGAAATAATGATTACATTTAAATACCTAAGAAGATTCAAAAAAGAAAAAACAAGGAAATTAAATGTGTTGAAATTAAAATGTTCAACTAAATCCCAAGAAAACTTAAACATTTCTTTTTTTTTTTGAGACAGGGTGTCACTTTGTCACTCAGACTGTAAGGTAGCGTCACGATCTCAGCTCACTGCATTCTCGACTTCCTGGTCTCAAGAGATCCACCCAGTCTCCCAAGTAGCTAGGACTACAAATGTGTACCACCACACCACTCTTTTTTTTTTTTTTTTTTCGTAGAGACAGGGTTTTGCCATGTTGCCCAGGCTGGTCTGGAACTCTTGAACTCAGGCAATCTGCCTGCTTTGGCCTCCCAAAGTGCTGGGATTACAGACTTGAGTCATTCTGCCCGGCCTGAACAACGTATTCAACAGAACACCACCTGAAAAAAACTATTTCTGAGAAACTCACCTCCAAAGCACCAATTTCCAAGAAGAACGTTGAAGCAGCGTTGATGAAAATGGGTCCTTAATGAACCCAACTCTGCAAAATAAAAGCAATGGGAAGTATTTTAAGAGTTCCAAGTCACAGCCATTGTGAAATGAGATAGATGAGCTGGCATGAAACTCACTGAAACCCAGTCCCAAGTGAAAATTACTCTCTTGCTCCAATGAAGGAAGAGCATTCCTCTGTGTTCATTGCCTCTTCAATCCTAAAGTGTCTCTTTTCTCTTAGAAAGGAAAGGTGGAGGGAGAAGGGGAGGGAAGGAGGGATGGACAGAGCTTATTCATTCCACGGATTTCTGACAACCAAAGAAAAGCTGAATCAGGAATCTGGTCTTTGTCCCGCTTCTGCTACTAATAGCCATCTCCTGTAGCTCAGTTTCCCACAGAGAGGGCTGCCACGACCTGACTCACAGAATACACAACAACAAAATGTGTTTAGTGATCTGAGAGACAAGGCCCAAAGAAATCCAAGTTTTCTGATGGACAGACGTGCTTGACCTCCACACTGAATCCAACAGACATTTTTTTAAAGACCCAAATGTTTTATTCTGGGCTGTTCCATTTTGCAATGTTGCACATTTTGAAATGTATGAAAGATTTAGTAAAAATGAAAACAGTATCCAGATGCAGCGGCTCACACCTGTCATCTCAGCACTTTGGGAGGCTGAGGCAGGAGGATCACTTAAGCCCAGAAGTTTGAAATCAGCCTCGGCAACACAATGAGACCCTGTCTCTACTAAGAATAATTTTTTTAAAAAAATAGCCAGGCATGGTGGCACGTGCCTGTAGTTCTGACTACTAGGGAGGCTGAGATGAGAGGATGGTTTGAGGCTGCAGTGAGCCACGACTGTGCCATTGTGCCACTGCTATCCAACCTGGGTGACAGAGCAAGACTCTGTCTCAAAAAAAACAAGTTACTAATTTCCAGTGGCATGGTCACCAGCGTTGGTATGTTCACTCTCCAGAGTTTCACAAAATTCTCCAAAAAACTGAAAACCAAATTTATTTAAATTTCAACAAAAATGCATGTTACCCATTGTCATGGGCTGGGCCGTGTCCCTCTACCTCCCAAATTCCTGTGTTGAGGCCCTAACTCCAGGTACCTCCAAATGTGACCCTGCAAGGAAGCAGAGTCCCTGCAGATGTAACTGGTTAAGGTGAGGTCACGCTAGAGTGGAGTGGGCTTTATATGATCTCATAAAATGGGGAGACTTGGACACAGACACACACACAGGAAAACAGCACTGGGAAGCTGGAGCTCTGCTGCCATGAGCTGAGGAACTGGGAGCTTCCCAGAAGCTGAGAAAGAGCCTGCACAGACCCCCTCCCGACACCTTCAGAGGGTTCGTGACCCTGCTGACACCTTGACCTCAGATTTTGGGCCTATCAGAACTGGGAGGAATCATTTTCTGTTGTTTCAGCCACTCAGCAGGTGATGCTTTGTTATGGCAATACAGAAGCCAACTAACATACCAGCTGGGGATGAGGCGAGCACACAACAGCAAATCCAATAGCATCCTAAGGCCACAGCTCTGCGGTGACCAGAACCTGAACTCCAGGAGAAACCCGGTGCATAGAGATCTTCATTGATACCTTTTCTCCACAGGGGCCAGCCAGGGCAAGAGGGACATCATTTCACCTGCAAATGGCTTAGCTTCCAAGGTGTACAGAGGCTCACAGAAGCCACTTCATACACTGGCAGCCAGCAGCTTGGTCCCGAAAGGCATTAAGGTGCCTGGGGCCCAGGCCAGGTCCCTTGGCAGGATGCCCTCAAAGCCTCATTTCCAGCACAGCAGCGTCATTACACTCAGAACCGTAACAGCAGCTTGTTTTCAAAAGAAATTAATCACAAGCAAGAAAAAAAGGCTGCGTACAGAGTCAACAGCTCTATTATGAAAAATAAACTATAAGCTGGGAAAACATTTTAAAACAGGAGCTATTGCTTTGCAGTCTTCCCAACTAAGCTTTTCATCTCAGTGGTAGGAAAAGTCATTGTGACCTGGACTGCCCAGATTCTCGGGATGCCCAAGTCTTCCTACATGTGGTGAAGGCTTCCCACTTTTAGAGTATAAACGCAACACCAGGCAAATGCTTACTGGTTTCAGTTGCAAGAATTTCATACTTAAAGTGCAGGCCAGGCGTGGTGGCTCACACCTGTAATCCCAGCACTTTGGGAGGCTGAGGTGGGCGGATCACGAGGTGAAGAGATCGAGACCATCCTGGCCAACATGGCAAAACCCTGTCTCTACTGAAAATACAATAATTAGCTGGGCATGGTGGTGGGCGCCTGTAATCCCAGGGAGGCAGAGGCAGGAGAATTGCTTGAACCCAGGAGCCAGAGATTGAAGTGAACCGAGATAGCGCCACTGCACTCCAGCCTGGCAACAGAGTGAGACTCCATCTCAAAAATAAAAAAAAGAAAATGCATACACATACATACAAGCACATACAAAATTCAGAGAGAAGTGAACATGCTGAAACAGCTGCATTTCCTTCTCAAGTCACCCATCTTATTTGTCCACACATAACATTACCCAAGTTGGCACAATTGTATTTAAAAAGCAACCTAATGCTAACCAGCCCTCCTGGTTGGGAGTCCTTCTGGCTTGCTGGTCCTGCAGAAATGGTAAGACCAAAGTTGCACTCTTCACCGACTTGCCATACTATGCAATAATTGTCAATAAGCAGTTCTTAGGGATTTAATTTAGCCTCAAGCCAGACATATTGGTTCTAAAATTTATTTCAGTTTTCATAAGCCTAATCATATAAAAAGTCAAGGAACACACTAAGAGCAGCCAACATCTGGAAGATCGGGCACACGCCATTTCCCCACGCCATACGTCACCTCAAAGATCTTGGTATCATATATACCACCGGAATTCATGTGAGCAAAGATGGCCTTTGTAATGGTTGATATTGTCAACTTGATTGAAGGATGCAAAATATTGATCCTAGGTGTGTGTGAGGATGTTGCCAAAGGAGATGAACATTAGAGTCAGTGGGCTGGGAAAGGCAGACCCACCCTTAATCTGGGTGGGCACCATCTAATCAGCTGCCAACATGGCTAGAATATAAAGCAGGCAGAAAAACATGAAAAGACTGGCCTAGCCTCCCAGCCTCCATCTTTCTCATGTGCTGGATGCTTCCTGCCCTGGAACATTGGATTCCAAGTTCTTCAGTTTTGGAACTCGGACTGGCTCTCCTTGCTCCTCAGTCTGCAGATGGTGTGACTTTGTGATTGGGTGAGTTAATACCTAATAAACTCATATATATATATTTTTAACAGGCTGAGATTACAGGCATGAGCCACCGTACCCAAGCCTGTGTGTCCTTAAGTATGACATTCATGCAACTAAAACTGATAAGCATTTGCCTCGTGTTGTGTTTATACTCTAGAGGTGGGAAGCCTTCACAACATAGAGACTTGGGGGTATCCCGAATAATATACATATATTCCATTAGTTCTGTCCCTCTAGAGAATCCTGACTTCAAGATTTTTAAAGCAAAACAAACATATTTCAAGACTTTAAAATTATGTTGTATGGAACCAATTCAAGTACTTTTGAAAACAAAAACATGTATATTAGCAACTGTGATCTGAATATGGAAAATGCCTTTATAAAAACCGGTGTGAGGTCTATGGAAACTGTAGAGACAGAACTGGCTTCGAGAAGTGAAGGGTGGGGTGAAGCAGCCCGCAGCAGTAGCATGCAGGTTTGACTGATGTGCTTGTTGCATTATAACAACGGGCAACATCAGTTACCTGGTTAAGAATGGACAACAGCAAGAAACAAGTACATACAAATGACTAAAGAGTGGAAACAGCGACTATAAGAGGATGGCTCTGTGTTTACCCGACTTGGGGAGGGAACTCTAACAACTCCTCTTGAAGGTTGGTATTAGGAGTTGAAAAGTAAACAGGCACGAATGGGACTTGACACATTCTCAAAACTACAGTAGTTGCTGTCGCAAAATATAAATCATCAGTAAAGACAGTATGTATGGGAATCTTCTGATTAATCTGTGGAACCAATTATCCACTCCTGGTGGAAGCAGTTGAAGTATACTGAACTACTTCAGGTAGTTGAAGGCCACAGTTAAGAATGAAAACTAGGCCAGAGGCAGTGGCTCATACCTGTAATCCCAACACTTTGGGAGGCCGAGGCAAGCGAATCACCTGAGGTCAGGAGTTCGAGACCAACCTGGCCAACACGGTGAAACCCAGTCTCCAGTAAAAATACAAACATCAGCCAGGCATGGTGGCTGGCGCCTGTAATCCCAGCTACTTGGGAAGCTTAGGCAGGAGAATCGCTTGAACCTGGGAGGCAGAGGTTGCCGTGAGCGGAGGCAACAAGAGCGAAATTCCGGCTCAAACAACAAAAAACAGGAAAAGCTATAGTGGCATAAAATTCTCTTTAATAAAAGTGAAGTTCGAGATATGGTGTGTCACCTGATGCCACCACTGAACTAGGCTTCTGAGGAGAAGAATGGAAGACAGAAGAGCTTCCAATGTGAAATGTTAAGTTTCCAATTTCAAGAATATATCCAAACTACAGGCCCTGAAAGCCCTGCTTTGGTCCTTCTGCTGGCACAGGCTGGCTTTTTTCATGCTCTTGACTTCAATTTCTACATTTTTTTTTTTTTTTAATTCATGCTGCTTACCTTGCCAGGAAAATGTAAGAATAAAATGGACTAGCCAATATTGGCACACAGCTGTGCATGAGAACTCATTTTTTTCCATAAATATTTAGCTTAAAGAATGACTAGAACAGTAAAAATTACCTGAATAACTGTTCCTGCCTCCGTTTCTGAGATGTGGAAAGAATTATAAAAGCAAAGTCATGGAAGGAAATACTTAGGATAATAAACCAGCAAAACTAAAAGACTGCCACTAACAACAAACCCAATATTTTATCTTCACCCGTCCTGTTTGATCTCAAAAAGGGCATTAAAATTCCTTCTCTGAAGAGGTGAGTCAGAAAGCACAGGTGTGGAAGATCAGGTCACCACAGAAGTAGACAGAGCCAAAGAGGTCCTCTGGGGACTGGACGCCAGATGTCGGTACGGCAATGAGGAAGGGCAGTCTAAAAGACCAGCCTAGCCAGAATCGCACTAGCTGTGAACCAAACAGGCTGCGCCCGGTTAGAAGGCGGAGGGTGCCCCGCGATGTGCTGGGAACTGTGCTTATGTTTCTCAACATAAAGCGGAGTATTGATAAACCCCAAGAGAACAAACTGTGCTGTGCTAACCAGGCTGTGCAGGGCTGAACGCACATTAGATACTTGATAAATGACCGATTGGTTGCTGAGGGAATTTTTTAAAGAATCAGCAAAATGATGTGTTTATCTGTGTTTGTACATATGTGTAAGATTAACCCATTAATTTCCTGAAAAAAAATTAAATTACAGAATTTTCCAGTCCTCAGTAGCCCTTTTGACTGAGTTCTTCAATCATCTAAGCGAAAAAAAGTGTTGCAGTGGCCACCCCCAATGGGTGCATCTCGAGATGGGGAGGGCTTCTGTGCGTTCCTGATGTCTCAACAGGGCCAAGCAGAGGGCTTGACCCAGCGGAACTGTCTTCCCAATACCAATGCAGCGATAATTCGTTTTGTCAAACCGTTACGGGGCAGAAGAGTGACTTTTTCTAGTTTTAAATGAATTCTACAAGATGAACATGGATTATATTAACAAGAACAGTGGTAAGAAATTTCGTAGGTTTTTTTTTTTGTTTTGTTTTGTTTTGTTTTTTTTTTGAGATGGAGTCTGGCTCTGTCTCCCAGGCTGGAATACAGTGGCAAGATCTTGGCTCACTGCAACCTCTGCCTCCTGGGTTCAAGCAATTCTCCTGCCTCAGCCTCCCGAGTAGCTGGGAGGTACATGCTACAATACCTGGCTAATTTTTGTATTTTTTTAGTAGAGACGGGGTTTCACCATGTTGGGCAGGCTGGTCTTGAACTCCTGACCTTATGATCCGCCCGCCTCGGCCTCCCCAAGTGCTGGGATTACAGGTGTGAGCCACTGTGCGCAGCAGGACATTTTTTCAAACGTCCCTAACATTAGTATGTTATTTCTTAACAATAGTTCAGCCTAACCTTGAATTCTCATACTAATTTAGGGAATAAAGAAGTATTTCTTGTAAGAATATCTTCCTTGTTAAAAAGCAACCCTTTTTGTTTTTCTAATACTTCCCCCACCCACCCCCTCACACCCCACAGAATTTAGTTAAGTGGATTGCACTTCTCTTGCTGAGAAGTCTTGGCAAAAGCCCTTCCTGGTTCCCTACGAATTCCCCAGGGGACCCCTCTCCACACCTTGGTGGGAGGCATGCAGCCTGCAGAGTGGCCCCTGTACAAGCTCCTGGCCCAGGGTGCAGTGGGTGACAGTTCTGCAGCAGATGCTCACACCTCAGCAGAGGCCTCCTTTGCCTTCCACACGTCCCATTCACTCCCAACCCACTCCAAGCTTCCACGTGAGACTCCCCAGCCTGGGAGCAGGGCATGTACCAAGCAGCAGCTGGGCTGGAGGGAGCACGTAAGCAGGCGCAGTGAGTGACCAGTGTGGGCCCTGTGCTCTGCGGCCATTGCAGAGTTTTGGGTGGGAAACCTAAGGCGCTCCAGGAGGCTAAGATGATCAAGATTCCTCTCAGGCTGAATTTGATTTAAAGAAATGAACAGTTCCTGTATACCTTCATTTATGGGCTGAGTGTTCTACCTACAAGGAAGCAAAAGGAGACACAATGGACAATGGCCGGGGGGGTTGGCCTTGCCTTGAACATGAGGATGCGGTAGCGAAGCCTCATGAGTTTCCTGGATAATAAAAATACATGTGAACTGGGCAAGCCTGAACACCCTTGATAATGAGGGAAAGTTCCTTTCTGCAGTTCTTTTCAGCTCTTGTATCCAATTCTCAGCACACAGTATCCACAGTGGAACTAAAATGGGTGTGGTTCTTCAGGCCAGCCTCTCACCTCCTCCCTGGACCCCTCCTGTGAGCGGGGCCCACCTGGAGCCCCACGCAGGAGCAGCAGCAGTCACGCTTTCTGCAGCATTTCATTGCATCATGTGTTCTGAGAAACCTGGATTCCTTTCCTAGAAAAATACTGAAGTCTTGGCTATTTAAAACAAGCTAAATAGCCTTCTGATTTGTTTATTTCATCCAGCGTTTTTTTAAAAATCTGGCTTGATTTTCTTTAAAAACAGTCTTGTCTCGTGATGTGGATGTTTTTCTGCCCCACAGCTGATTACCACAGCCTTTTAGATGGCACTGCTGTCAGCTGAGATACTTTCTCCTGCTTCAGTAAAAATAGATGAATTCTGATTGGAGCTTGTGGAAGTTTCTCTGCATTGTCAGATGCTGATCCCCCATCAATATAAATCTTTGCCCTTCTTAAGAAATATTTTCTAATGAATTTTTGAAAAGCTAGAGGAAAAGGAAGTGCTATAAATATCCATGAATATATGTAATTTTTTGGATCTCTGGATCGTGTGCATTGCTTATCAGATACAGCAGATTTGGGGACACGGCTGGAGATGGGATGCTCAGC
Source organism: Piliocolobus tephrosceles (assembly GCF_002776525.5). Classification (NCBI taxonomy): domain Eukaryota; kingdom Metazoa; phylum Chordata; class Mammalia; order Primates; family Cercopithecidae; genus Piliocolobus; species Piliocolobus tephrosceles. Next base: position 18,161,440 of record NC_045438.1, read on the forward strand.
CGGTCTGTCACCCCTCTCCTCTTGGGAGTGGGGCACAGTGCGGGGGTGGGTGGTCAGCTGAGTCTCGCCACGACCATTTCCATGGAGGCCCACGTGACACGTGAGCCCCACGACTTGGGGGAATTCTGACATCCCTTCTTCTGTGTCAGCCTTTCCCCCTCCCCTAATGAGCACAAAGCCCCCAGACCTTGGGAGGCATGAATACAAACGTGCACTAAGACCAACATCGTGCCAGAGAGAAAGACCACTCACCTGAAACCAGATTCCTCCAGCAGGAGCGGAGTGAGGGCCAAGAGATGTGGCTATGGAGGGCTCTCCCCACTGCCCAAACGGCGACTCATCCGCCTCCTAAATTTCAGCCAAGGGAAGTAGGTCCATCCCTGATGTTCCTGAGACTGCCCAAGAAATGGTCAGAACTGCAGCTTCTTTCAGGCAACCCCTATTCACGCCAGCCAGGTTTTTATCTGTAGATAACCCTATAGGTAAAGGAAATAGGTGGGCAGGGCTGACTTCTAGCAAGATAGCTCTTTTTCATGATGACTGACAAGCTAATCTAGCTAAAATTAATAATGTCCATGGTTCCCTAGTATTTATGACTTTTGTACATTTTCATCTCACAGACCGTTCATATGTCCAGGTTCCCTTATACCTGGTCTGGACAAAACAGACAAAAATCTTTGCCTGGGTTCCAGGGAAGGGGAGGGAGGGGAGGGGAGGGAAGAGAAAAAAGTACTGGACAGTGTGTCCTGAGGCAGGCAGAGAAGGTGGATAGAGCATGTCGGGCAGGGGTGGGACCTTAGCTGGAGAGGCCAGGGAAGCCGAGACGATGCCAGCAAGGACTCCAGGTCGGGCAGGGGATTTGGTCGTGGTGTTGGGGAGAAAAGCAGTCCTGGCGGTAAGCACAAGTGTCCGAGGCATGGGAAGGGGACACCTGGCAGGTACAAGGAACAGCAGGATGTGAAGGTGGCTGGCGAACGGTAAGCAAAAGCCAAAGGAGCAGTAACCATAGGGAAGAAATGCCTGCAGGGAACATGCCATCTTGTAACACAGCATCTTTAAAATGTTTATCTTTTAAAACATAGCATAGTAAAAATGTTTTCCAATGTTTTAACAGTTCTCAAAATTACATTTCTGTGTAAGATTCTATTGTATTGACCTATCTTAATGCATGGAATCATTCCTCATAGGGGAATATTTTTGTTTCAGTTAACATCTGTGCACAAGGCTTTTGCCCTATGCTTAGGACAAGCCCCCAAATGTGACCTTCCTTGGTAAATGATTATGAGCATTTTTACACCTCATAAAATAAACACCCTAAAATACTGTAAAGTATGCTTTAGTGTAGGGTCCTCTTACAAATAGGAAAAATGAGCTTTGCTTCTGTGGGTGAGTTTTTAAAAAGTGACCTGAAAGATCTTCCCAACTCAAACATTTTCCATTTTGATCTTTTATCATGAAAGCATATTTGGGAGTATTAAAGGATCGACCAACTGACTTAAATAAAGATACGCCACATTTCTGGCTAGGAAAGCTGAAGAGTTTAAACATGTATATTCTACTAAAATTAATCTGAATTTAATTGTGGCTATAATCAAATCAAACTGATTTATGACTTAAAATAAGCAAAAGTTTAAAACAAGAACGTAAACAACAGGAACAACACCTGCACTGCCAGGTGTAATATTTATAGAAACTTTAAAGGCACACAGATGAAAGAGTAGGATCAGAACAAATACACATAAATCAATGCAAAAGAACAGTTCAACTCGTAACTAGGGTAAATATATACGGACTTAAAATATGATAGAGTTTCTATGATTGTTGTGGGGGAAATTGGCCATTTGGAAAAAATTAGTTTAAAATCTTACTTCCCAAATACATAAAAATTAGGGATAAACTATTGTAAAAAATGTGAAATCATAGCAAGAAGAAAAAAAGGTGAATATTTATCTGACTTGGTTGGAAAACATTTTAAGCATAAAAATGGAATGAATTTCAAAAAATTGATATGTCTACATAAAATGTAAAGAGTGTAATGCATATTCCAAAGTAATGTAGAGGTTTGCAACAATCACTTTTTGATAACTTACGTAATATAAGATTTGAAATAAGTAGGCAAATATACATCTCCTCAATGTGAACATGTTTATAAAATCTTTCCTTTCCCTTTTTGCTTAGAAATAAAAACCTACCTTTCTACCCATTTGGGAGGATGCAGTCTTTTTTAAAAACATGAGATCTAAGCACTATCCATGTATTTTACTATGTGTCTGTATTTTGATGTTTTCTACTACTTTTAATGAACCATCTGTCCAAAATTTATTTTCAAAATTGAGAAACCAGTAATTGGGTAAATTAGACTTTTTTTTATTGCATTATTGGTTGTGATTTAACTGTTGCCATCTGAGCTAAGCACTGTGAGAAATGAGGCGGCAATTGCAGGATAGCAAATCATGTCTCACAACAAACAGCTCAAGACAATCAGGTGAAAGGTAAGAGCAGTCCTGAAATCCATTGTGTTTTTGAGAAGCCAGAAATGTGCATTACTTTGTAGCCTTGGAGGAAATATTTCAGGAGTATAGAGAACACTCACACACAACTAGATTCAATTGAGTTAGATCAGAACAAGAGCAGACTACAAGACACTCACAAAATAAAGAGCCAAAAGGATAGGGAAGCCAACCAGCATTTGAGCAGATGACTTGGAAGGCAAACGTAACCATGTGAATAAGGGGAAGCTGTTAAGTCCAGGTACGGGGAAGAACACAGGGCTTGGAGTAAAATGACTAAAAACTCCACACCCTAGCTCCGCGATTTCATTAGCACGTGATCTGGGTGGGTGGCTTCCTTTCTCTGACCTTCCCTTTCCTCCACAGAAATAAGAATATTAGCATTAAAGTCAACAACGGCATCAACCACATCTAATACCACAGCCCCAGGGTGATCAATGAACTTCCCTACTGCCAGGGCTGAGCTGGCAGAAGGAATGTTTCCCTCCTAAGCTACAAGCAGCACAGAAACCAAGGAATGACATAATAAACACAGAGCCCAGAAAGGAAGGGCATGCCAAACGCCTCCTGAAAGCCGCTTTGTGTCTCCGAAGCACAGGGAGCTAAGTGCATGGAACACCTGGCAAGAGTAGGGAAGAGTGAGCTCTATTGGGTCAAAAGAGCATTGTTCCCAGTTGCTGGTCTTCATGGCTTGTTGCCACCTCGTGAGTGGGAACATCGACTGAGTATGGAGTGATGGAGATCCCTTACCTCTATCAATCTCAACAAGTTGGTGCAGGGATCAAATATGCTTGTGAGGGTGTGGGGTGTTTGAATACCACAATTAACTATACAAATATTAATTTGTTCTATCATTGTTGGCAAATGATTACTCATCCATCAACTCTTACCTCAACATTTGCTTCTTCTGGAGGCTTTCCAGTATTTTTCCAAAGCCATCATGTACGGCTGTGCAGGTATTATGTTGCACAATTCTAGAGGTCTACAATGCCAGCGATGCTTGGCACTACCCTGTGCACAGCCTACCCAGTTGTATGCAGAGCCCTGACCCCCATGCAGACATTTATGCAACATTTCTCTGAAATCCACACTGCACTTTATGAGGGCCTCTAGAACAACTGCCTACATATATTATACTTAATGCAACATTTGTTCTCTGATGCTTTACTCCCACCTGTTCACTCTTCTGGCCTAGAATATAGGATTTGAGAACAGAGACTTGTTTTTAAAATTTTTACCTCTAACACTTGCAGAGTACCTGGAAATTGGCTTAATATGAATTATTACATTATAATTCAGAACTGCTTTTATTACAGAATGATCTGTCAAAGGGTCAAACTCCATACAACAGTTGAAGAGATTTATTGTGAGCCAAATATGACTCATCAGTGTTCTGTGACACAGCCCCAGGAGATGCTGAGAACACGTGCACAAGGTGGTCAGGATACAGCTTGGTTGTATACATTTTACGGAGACATAGGCATCAATCGATACACGTACATTGGTTTGGTCTGGAAAGGTGGGACAACTTGAAGCAGGGGCCTCCAGGTCATAGGTGGACTCAAGAATTTTCAAATTGGCAATTGATTGAAAGAGTTAAGTCATTGTCTAAAGACCTAGAATCAATAGAAGGGAATGTCTGGGTTAAGATAAGTGGTTGTAGAGACCAAGATCCCCACTATGCAAACAGAATCAATAGAAGAGAATGTTTCTTATTAGATTTAGAAAGTCTGTTCTATCAGTCTTAAAGTCTCTGGTTTTAATATTAATGCTGGTCATCTGTGCCTCAATTCCAATGGGAGGCATATATAATAGGGCATGTCTAACCCTCACTTTCCCTCATGGCCTGAAGTAGTTTTTCAGGTTACCTTTGGAATACCCTTTGCTGAGGGGAGGGTCCACCAGATGGTTCAGGTGCTTAGAATTTTATTTTTGGTTTACAGATCAAATGCCCTTTAAGGTAGGACTGTATGCCAAGTGGTCACAATGTCTGTTCCCTTAACCACAAACAGCTTGTAAGAACGCCTAACCTCCTAGGAATGCAGCCCAAGTCTCAGCCTCATTTTTCCCAGCCCCTCTTCAAGATGGAGTTGCCCTGATTCAAATACCTTTGACAACAGGGCTAGATAGAGTTGCTCAGGCAAGAGATATGTAACTGGACCAAATGGTGTGGAAGATGGTAAGATGGGTTAACTAGGAAAGATTTCAGGATTGACCCAGCCTGGGGACAGCCTAGAAAGAACCAGAGCATTAACAAGAAAGATGAGAAGATAGTTTTACATTGGTTGAAAATACCAGTAGGGATCCTGTTAAGGATTAAACTACCTACAAAAATAATATAGTTCGGTTTCATCTCTAATAGACCAAAACTCCTGAAAGTAACAATCATTAACTAAGTACAAAATACAAAACTACCTGAAAGCTGTGAGTATACTAAGGTAGGCAGATTTGTAAGGGAGACAAAATTTAAAAGAAAGGAATATCACATTGTTAGTTTTTCATTATATAATTTTTAGTCATAGTCACAGTATGGCACAACTAAAACACAAGTTGAAAACCCATACTCAGAAGACTTCTATTTCTGGCTGTGATGAAGGAAGAGTGCTAGATTCATCCTCCTGCCTGAAACAAAAAGATATATAAAACAAATACATTTTCTAAAGTATATAAAACAATAGATATGAGTCCTATTTTCTGTTTTTTTGCATACGTAATTTTTTTTATTGGATGCTAGACATTTAAAATTTCAACACAGGACAGAAATCTTATCTGAGAAAAAGGGAACGGATAATGTAAGCCCTAATATTGTTCTATATCAATGTCTGCATAGTGTTTCTAGGTGACAGGGCAAGAAGTAGAGCCCAAACAGAGCCTGGTGGTTCCCCTGAATTGAGGTAACAGAGTTTGGGGTTCAGGGAGTCCAAAGCAGCTAGAATCTGTGGGATAAAAAACAAGGAGGATAGAGCTGCAGAAACAGGAAGAGAGGTGCCCTTGAAAATGTGACTGATAATGATCTGAGCATGTATACGAAGAAAATACAAAGGCAAGTGGAAGAATCATTGTAAAGGAGTAGGTGGTACAATCCCTGGAGCTTACACAGGGATGAGAATAGTTTCTGTTCTCACCAGCCAGAGTTAAAAGCCACCCAATACATAAGGCATCAGTAAAATCATCAAAAGAACATTGCCTTAGTAATATAAATAAATTAGCCCTAGACTAAGGCTGCCATGGGGCCCATGCTACAGAGCCTTACAGCAAGCTTTGAAGACATTAAAATTGCAAGTAACTAAACTGCATCCCAAAGTTCTGCAATATTTAAAACAAAACTGAGCACACAAAAATGTAGTATTTAAAACGTTCATCACGCCTGTAATCCCAGCACTTCGGGAGGCCAAGGCGGGCGGATCACAAGGTGAGGAGATCAAGACCACGGTGAAACCCCGTCTGTACTAAAAACACAAAAAAATTAGCCAGGCACGGTGGCGGGCACCTGTAGTCCCAGCTACTTGGAAGGCTGAGGCAGGAGAAAGCCATGAACCCGGGAGGCGGAGCTTGCAGTGAGCTGAGATCACGCCACTGCACTCCAGCCTGGGGGACAGAGCAAGACTCCCTTTCAAAATAAATAAATAAATAAAATAAAACGTTCAGCACCCAAACAAAAATTATTAGGCATCCAAAGAAACAACTTGTTGTTGTTATGGATATGATCCATAACCAGGAGAAAAATCACTCAAAGAAACACTCAGAAATGACAGAGATGACAGAATAGAAAATATAAAAATATATGTTTAAAAAGCTTAAACATGAGCAGAAAAACCAAAGCTATAAAAAAAGAAATTTCTATATATGAAAATTATTTGAAATGAAAAACACACTGAATCAAACTAAGTGCTGATTAGACACTGAAGAAGAAAACATCTATACGTTTTGAAGACATAATGATAGAAACTATTCAAAATAAAAGGAGGAAGGGAAAAGACTAAAAAAAAAGAACAAAGCAACAATGATCTCTGGGATGATATCAAGTGGTATGAGGCAGGAATAACTGGAGACCCAGAAGGAGCAAAAGGGGAGGTACAAGAAAATATTTAATAAAATATGACTAAAATTTTTTCAAGTTTGATAAAAAGCTGTTAATTCACAGATCTACGAAGTCCAAACTACCACGTATTTAAAAAAAATTAGCACCTCACAGTCAAATCTCCATAAACCATCATGAAAAGGAAACCTTAAGAACAACCAGAAGAAAAAAGTATATACAGAAGCAAAGATAATTACAGCAAACTTCTTGTCTGAAATTATGTAAGCCAAAAAAACAGTGGTATGGCATTAGTAAAGTACCGGGAAAAGGTCAACCTAGAATTCTATATGCAGAAAAATAGCTTTCTAAAATGAAGGTAAAATAACTTTTTTCAGACAAAACTTGCCAAAGCGTATATACTATAAAGAATCCAGGCCGGGCGCGGTGGCTCACGCCTGTAATCCCAGCACTTTGGGAGGCCGAGACAGGCAGATCACGAGGTCAGGAGATCAAGACCATCCTGGCTAACACGGTGAAGCCCCGTCTCTACTAAAAATACAAAAAATTGGCCGGGTGCGGGGGCGGGCGCCTGTAGTCCCAGCTACACGGGAGGCTGAGGCAGGAGAATGGCGTGAACCTGGGAGGCGGAGCTTGCAGTGAGCCGAGATTGGGCCGATGCTCTCTGGGCCTGGGCAACAGAGTGAGACTCAGTCTCAAAAAAAAAAAAAAAAAATCCATTTATAGTATATAGCACATGTACTATAAATGGCAAAGCTGCACAGAAAAACGGAACACATACATTGCTGATAGGTATGTAAATTAGTTCAGCCATTATAGAAAGCGGTGTGGCAACTTCTCAAAGAACTTAAAACAGAAGTACCATTCAACCCAGCAATCCTGTTACTGGGTATATACCCAAAGAAATACACGTTCTACCATAAAGACACATGCATGCATATGTTCTTTCAGCACTATTTACAATAGCAAACACATACAATCAACCTAATGCTCATCAATAGTAGAATGGAAAAAAAAGAAATGTGGCACACATACACCATGGAATACTACATAGCCATAAACAAAATGAGATCATGTTCTTTGCAGCAACAAGGACGGAGCTGGAGGCCATCATCCTAAGTGACGTAAAGCAAGAATAGAAAACCAAATACTGCATGTTCTCACTTGTAAGTGGGAGCTAAACATTGAGTACATATGGACACAAAGAAGGGAAAAACAGACATTGGGCCCTACTGAAGGGTGGGGGGTGGGAGGAGTGAGAGGGTCAAAACACTACTTACTGGGTACTATGCTTATTACCTGGATGACTAAATATTCTGTACACCAAACCCCCATGATATGCAATTTATCTATACAAGAAACCTGGCACATGTACCCTGATGCTAAAATATAAGTGAATACCTCCTCCAAAAAAAGAATCTAAAGAAAGTTCTTCAGAAAGAGTAAAGATATCAGACAGTAATTTGAACATAGAAATGAAAGTAATTTAAAATAAACATGTAAATCAATAGAAGAGATATTTCAAAAATTAAACAATCTTATATAAATGCTAATTAAAGGAAAAATAACATGGTGTTATCTGTAACATATAGAAGCAAATATGGACAAAAATAGTAAACAGGATAAGAAGCAAGAAAGGGGCCGGGCGCAGTGGCTCAAGCCTGTAATCCCAGCACTTTGGGAGGCCGAGACGGGCGGATCACGAGGTCAGGAGATCGAGACCATCCTGGCTAACACGGTGAAACCCCGTCTCTACTAAAAATACAAAAACTAGCTGGGCGAGGTGGCGGGCGCCTGTAGTCTCAGCTACTCGGGAGGCTGAGGCAGGAGAATGGCATAAACCCGGGAGGTGGAGCTTGCAGTGAGCTGAGATCCGGCCACTGCACTCCAGTCCGGGGGACAGAGCAAGACTCCGCCTCAAAAAAAAACAAACAAAAAAAAAAACAAAAAACAAAACAAAAAAAAAAAAAGAAGCAAGAAAGGGATGTATTTCTTGTAAGAATCTTACATTTCAAGAAATATGAAAGGACCAAACATTTCAGTAAGTATGAAATGTTACAATAATCTTTGAAGGTATCATGCAATGTTCCTAGAGCAATTATTATAAAAATAAGTTGTACAACTAAGCCAATTGTAGAGTTAAAACTGAGTCATTAAATACTCAATTATTCTGAAAAAATAAGGAAGGAAAAGAGGTGAAAGGAACAAATAAGAAAAACAGAAAATACTAGATTTAAACCCAACGCTGTCAGTGATCTCATTAAATGTCAATGGTATCCCATTCAGTTTATTCAGAGACAGGGTAACTTACAACAACAGAAACATATTGCTTGCAGTTTTGGAAGCTAAGAAGTCTAAGATCAAAGTGCCAGGAAATGTGGTGTCTGGGAAGGTCTCACTCTCTGCTTCAAATATGGCACCTTCTTGCTATGTCTTTACATGGCAGAAGCTCTCTGAGGCCTCTTTTATAAGGGCACTAATCCCATTCATTAGAGTGACTCTCTTATAACCTAATCACCTCTCAAAGGCCCCAGCTCTTAATACCACTACATTGAGGTTTAGGTTTCAACCTGTGAATTTGGTGGTGGGAAAAAACATTCAGATAATAGCAATGGTGGTCTAATCACTCCAATTAAAAAGCAGAGGCAGTCAAATTGCATTAAACAGCAAGACTCAAGTAAATGCTGTCTACAAAACACCTCCTTTATATACAAAGCCAATACGAAGGTAGGTAAGAGGTTAAAAGGATAGAAAAAGATATGTCAAGCAAATATTAAAGGAAACTGGAGTGACTGTATTTATATTAGATAAAATGGGTTTCAGTACAGAGAATTTAACCAGGTATAAAACTGGATATTACATAATGATAAATAGATCCATGAGAAGCAAAATCCATGAGAAGCAAAATCAAGAATATATAAAATTCCTAAATATTTATGTTCCAAATAACAAGCTTCAAAATAAAGTAAAAACAGAATTGAAAGAAAAAATAAACCAACAGAATTGGAACTTTCAAAAGTCTTACTGTATTAATTGATAGCACTAGTGGACAGAAATTGGTAATGATATAGAAAACAACACTATCAACCAATTTAAAATCTATATATCAATTTGATCAAATATCAAACTGGTATTTTTAGAATGTTCTACAAGGAGGTACTGTCAGCAAAATACTCACTTTTTAATACATGCACATAAGACACAGTCTTATGCTGGGCAATATATATTACATTTAAAAGGATTGAAATTATGCAAAGTATGTTTTCTAAGCACAGCTGAACTAAACAGATATCTATGAAAACCCCAAATATGTAGAAATTAAAAATTAAATAGTCCATGGATCACATTTAAAAAAGTAGACATCAGAAAATATTCTCAATAAAAATATAAACAAACATCAATATCTGTGGGAAATTACAAAACAATTTTTAGAAAAAAAATTATACCTTTAAACACTTGTGTTAAAAAAGAAGATATAAGATCAACGACCTGAGGTCTTACCTTAGAAAGTTAGAAAGAGAAGAAAACCCAAAGTAGATTAAAGAAAATTATAAAGCTAAGAGCAAAAGTAAAATAGAAAATAGACAATAGAACTAACAAAGTCAAAAGCTAGTTCTTTGAAATAATTAAGCAAATTGGTAAGTCCACAGACTGATTTTTAAGAGTAATAACACATATTATGAAAATCAAGAATGAAGAGGGGTTATCACTACAGATCCTATAGACACTAAAAGGATGGTGAGTAGTGTTAGCCGCCTTATGCCAATAATTTCTGTAAATTAGATGACACAGATAAATTCCTTTAAAATGTAACTTTAAAATTGACACAAACAGAAAATCTGCATAGATCTATATCTATTAAACTAATTCAATTAATATCCAACATTAATACAATTGGCTAGATACTGGGTGAATTCTGTCAAACATTCTAGGAAAAAAGTATGTAAATTTCATGTAAACATGTTAAATTCAGAAAATGGAGAAAACATGTCCAGTTTACTTCATGACTCCAGTCTAATACTAATATCAAAACCTGACAAAGACATTACAAAAATTACAGGCCAGTAACACAGATAAACAGACACAAGTTTTCTTAAGAAAACAGTCGCAAGTGTAAATTGAACGTGTCAGAACTAGTAGGTTTTACCAAGTTTTATGTGAAGAATGCAAAGTTGGTTTAACATTCTACAATCATTTACCACATTAGCAGATAACATCTTTAAAAAGTCATTTCTAATATTACTAGAAAAAAATAAGCAATACAACTATTTTAATAGGTGCCAAAAAAGCATTTGACAAAATTCAATACCCATTCATGATTTAAAAAACAACAAACTCTCAAAAATCCTAAAATGGATCTGAACTTCCTCAATGTATTAAAAAATATCTGGGAAAGATCTACAGCTAATAACATCCTTAATGGTTATGGTTTAATTAAAAAATAAGTAAATGAATAAAGTGCCCTAGGTTCCTCAAAAAAAAAAAAAAAGCTTCTGAAACATTTGGAAGGCATCTATCTATGCTCACCACTATACCACCAATGCCTACATTTCTGAAACCTTTGGGATTTCTATGTCTTTGGTATAAGATGCCTGGTAGCTGGGGTCCCCTAGGTAGCTTCAGAATGGGGACTGGTTGCTGTGGAAGACCAAGCCTTGATTAGAAGCTTAGAACTTTCAGGCCTTTCTCTCAACCTATAAGAAAGGGAAAAGGGGTTGGAGACTGTGCTAATCACCATTGGCTGATGATTTAATCAATCATACCTACATAATGAAGCCTCCATTAAAACCCTAAATGACAGGTGGGAGGGATTCCAGGTTGGTGAATACATCAAGGTGCTGGAAGGGTGGTGCATCCAGAGGGAACACGGAAGCTCCTGCCCCCTCCTCCAAATCCTGCCCTGTGCAGCTCTTTCTTTTGGCAGTTCCTGAGGTATATTCTTTATAATAACTGGTAATTTCCACCAAATTATCAAAACCTGCAGAAGGAGTCATGGGAATCTTCAATTTCTACCTGGTCAGAAGTTCAGGAAGCCCTCAACCTGTAACTGGCATCTGAAGTGAGGGGAAGGGGATCAAGCCTTTGAGCTGTGGGGTCTGCACTAACTCCAAGGGGTTAATGTTAGAATTGAATTGAATTGTTGAACACACAGTTGGTGTCCAGAGAATCAGAGAATTGGTTGGTGTGAAATAAAAACCCCATACCTTGGTGTCAGAACTGTTATAAGTAAAAACAGCTCAAAGGTAAATTATTATATGCTTCCCCTTAAGTCAAGGAAAAGGCAAGGATGCTTCTTACCATGTCTACCAACATTCTCCTAGTGATTCTAGACAGTGCAATAGGGCAAGGTAAAAAAAATAAAAGCATAGAGAGAGGTTCCAAGATGGCCAAACAGGAACAGCTCCAGACTGCAGTTCCCAGTGTGAGCAACACAGAAGACATGTGAGTTCTACATTTCCAGCTGAGGTACTGGGTTCATCTCACTGGGGCTTGTCAGACAGTAGGTGCAGCCCACAGAGCAAAGTGGGGTATCGCCTCACCCGGGAAGTGCAAGGGGTCGGGGAGTTCCCTTTCCTAGCAAAGGGAAGCCTGGATATTATCCAGGAGAACTTCCCCAACTTAGCAAGGCAGGCCAACATTCAAATTCAGGAAATACAGAGAATGCTACAAAGATACTCCTCAAGAAGAGCAACTCCAAGACACATTTAATTGTCACATTCACCAAAGCTGAAATGAAGGAAAAAATGTTAAGGGCATGCAGAGAGACAGGTCGGGTTACCCACAAAGGGAAGCCCATCAGACCAACAGCAGATCTCTCGGCAGAAACTCTACAAGCCAGAAGACAGTGGGGGTCAGTATTCAACATTCTGAAAGAATTTTCAACCCAGAATTTCGTATCCAGCCAAACTATGCTTCATAAGTGAAGCAGAAATAAAATCCTTTACAGACAAACAAATGCTGAGAGATGTTGTCACCACCAGGCCTGCCTTACAAGAGCTCCTGAAGGAAGCACTAAACATTGAAAAGGAAGAACAGGTACCGGTCATTGCAAAAACATGACAAATTAAAGACCACCAATGCTAGGAAGAAACTGCATCAACTAACGAGCAAAATAACATCATAATGACAGTATCAAATTCATTCATAATATTAACCTTAAATGTAAATAGGCTAAATGCTCCAATTAAAAGACACAGACTGGCAAATTGGATAGAGTCAAGACCCATCAGTGTGCTGTATTCAGGAGACCCATCTCATGTGCAGACACACGTAGGCTCAAAATAAAGGGATGGAGGAAGATCTACCAAGCAAATGGAAAACAAAAAGAAGCAGTGGTTGCAATCTTAATCTCTGATAAAACAGACTTTACACCAGCAAAGATCAAGAGAGACAATGAAGGCCATTACATAATGGTAAAGGGATCAATTCAACAAGAAGAGCTAACTATCCTAAATATATATGCACCCAATACAGAAGCACCCAGATTCATACAGCAAGTCCTTAGAGATCTACAAAGAGACTTAAACTGCCACACAATAATGGAGACTTTAATGCCCCACTGTCAACATTAGACAGGTCAACGAGACAGAAAGTTAACAAGGATATCCAGGAATTGAACTCAGCTCTGCACCAAGCAGACCTAACAGACATCTACAGAACTCTCCACCCCAAATCAACAGAATATACATTCTTCTCAGCACCACACTGCACTTATTCCAAAATCGACCACACAGTTGGAAGTAAAGCACTCCTCAGCAAATGTAAAAGAACAAATTATAACAAACTGTCTCTCAGACCACAGTGCAATCAAACTAGAACTCAGGATTAAGAAATTCACTCAAAACCACTCAACTACATGGAAACTGAACAACCTGCTCCTGAATGACTACTGGGTACATAACGAAATGAAGGCAGAAATAAAGACATTCTTTGAAACCAGGAAGAACAAAAATACAACATACCAGAATCTCTGGGACACATTTAAAGCAGTGTGTAGAGGGAAATTTATAGCACTAAATGCCCATAAGAGAAAGCAGAAAATATGTAAAATTGACACCCTCACATCACAATTAAAAGAACTACAGAATTAAGAGCAAACACATTCAAAAGCTAGCAGAAGGCAAGAAATAACTAAGATCAGAGTAGAACTGAAGGGAATGGAGACACAAACCCTTCAAAAAAAAAAAAAATGAATCCATGAGCTGGTTTTTTGAAAAGAACAAAATTGACAGTCCACGAGAAATACTAGAAAAGAAGAGAGAAGAACCAAATAGATGCAATAAAAAAATGATAAAGGGGATATCACCACCGATCCCACAGAAATACAAACTACCATCAGAGAATACTATAAACACCTCTATGCAAATAAACTAGAAAAATCTAACATAAATGGATAAATTACTAGACACAAACACCCTCCCAAGACTAAACCAGGAAGAAGTTGAATCCTTGAATAGACCAATAACAAGCTCTGAAATTGAGGCAATTAATAGCCTACCAAACAAAAAAAGTCCAGGACCAGACTGATTCACAGCTGAATTCTATCAGAGGTACAAAGAGGAGCTGCTATAATTCCTTCTGAAACTATTCCAATCAATAGAAAAAGAAGAAATCATCCCTAACTCATTTTATGAGGCCAACATCATCCTGATACCAAAGCCTGGCAGAGACACAACAAAAAAGAGAATTTTAGACCAATATCCCTGATGAACATCGATGCAAAAATCCTCAATAAAATACTGGCAAACCAAATCCAGCAGAATGTCAAAACTCTTATCCACCACGACCAAATTGGCTTCATCCCTGGGATGTAAGGCTGGTGCAACATACACAAATCAATAAATATAATCCAGCATATAAACAGAACCAAAGACAAAAAACACTTGATTATCTCAATAGATGCTGAAAAGGCCTTTGACAAAATTCAACAGTCCTTCATGCTAAAAACTCTCAATACACTAGGTATTGATGGGACATCTCAAAATAATAAGAGCTATTTATGACAAACCCACAGCCAATATCATACTGAATGGGCAAAAACTGGAAGCATTCCCTTGGAAAACTGGCACAAGACAGGGATGCCCTCTCTCACTCCTCCTATTCAACATAGTGTTGGAAGTTCTGGCCAGGGCAATCAGGCAGGAGAAAGAAATAAAGCGTATTCAATTAGGAAAAGAGGAAGTCAAATTGTCCCTGTTTGCAGATGACATGATTGTATATTTAGAAAACCCCATCATCTCAGCCCAAAATCTCCTTAAGCTGATAAGCAACTTCAGCAAAGTCTCAGGATACGAAATCAATGTGCAAAAAATCACAAGCATTCCTATACACCAATAACAAACAGCCAAATCATGAGTTAACTCCCATTCACAATTGCTTCAAAGAGAATAAAATACCTAGGAATCCGACTTACAAGGGATGTGAAGCACCACTTCAAGGAGAACTACAAACCACTGCTCAGTGAAATAAAAGAGGACACAAACAAATGGAAGAACATTCCATGCTCATGCATAGGAAGAATCAATATTGTGAAAATGGCCATACTATCCAAGGTAATTTATAGATTCAATACCATCCCCATCAAGCTACTAATGACTTTCTTCACAGAATTGGAAAAAACTACCTTAAAGTTCATATGGAACCAAAAAAGAGCCTGCATTGCCAAGACAATTCTAAGCAAAAAGAACAACGCTGGAAGCATCATGCTACCTGACTTCAAACTATAAGGCTACAGTAACCAAAACAGCATGGTACTGGTACCAAAACAGTGATATAGACCAATGGAACAGAACAGATCCCTCAGAATACCATACATCTACAGCCATCTGATCTTTGACAAACCTGACAAAAACAAGAAATGGGGAAAGGATTCCCTATTTAATAAATCGTGCTGGGAAAACTGGCTAGCCATATGTAGAAATTTGAAACTGGATCCCTTCCTTACACCTTATATATAAAAATTAATTCAAAATGGATTAAAGACTTAAATGTTAGATATAAAAACCATAAAATCCCTAGAAGAAAACCTAAGCAATACCATTCAGGACATAGGCATAGGCAAGGACTTCATGACTAAAACACCAAAAGCAATGGCAACAAAAGCCGAAATTGGAAAATTGACAAATGGGATGTAATTAAGCTAAAGAGTTTCTGCACAGCGAAAGAAACTACCATCAGAGTGAACAGGCAACCTACAGAATGGGAGAAAATGTTTACAATCTACCCATCTGACAAAGGGGCTAATATCAGCATCTACAGAGAACATAAACAAATTCACAAGAAAAAAATCAAACAACCCCATCAAAAAGTGGGCAAAGGATATGGACAGACACTTCTCAAAAGATTTATGCAGCCAACAGACATGAAAAAATGCTCATCATCACTGACCAGAGAAATGCAAATCAAAACCACAGTGAGATACCATCTCACACCAGTTAGAATGGCAATCATTAAAAAGTCAGGAAACAACAGGTGCTGGAGACAATGTGGAGAAATAGGAACACTTTTACACTGTTGGTGGGACTGTGAACCAGTTCATCCATTGTGGAAGACAGTGTGGAGATTCACTCAAGGATCTAGAACTAGAAATACCATTTGACCCAGCCATCCCATTACTAGGTATATACCCGAAGGATTATAAATCATGCTGCTACAAAGACACATGCACATGTTATGTTTATTGCAGCACTATTCACAATAGCAAAGACTTGGAATCAACCCAAATGTCCATCAGTGACAGACTGGATTAAGAAAATGTGGCACATATACACCATGGAATACTATGCAGCCATGAAAAAAGATGAGTTCATGTACTTTGTAGGGACATGGATGAAGCTGGAAACCATCATTCTGAACAAACTATGACAAGGACAGAAAACCAAATACTGCATGTTCTCACTCATAGGTGGGAACTGAACAATCAGAACACTTGGACACAGGGTGGGGAACATCACACACCATGGCCTGTCATGGAGTGGGAGCAGGGAGGAGGGATAGCATTAGGAGATATACCTAATGTAAATGACGAATTAATGGGTGCAGCACACCAACATGGCACGTGTACATATGTAACAAACCTGCACATTGTGCACACGTACCCTACAACTTAAAAAAAATAAATTTAACTGAGATCCCTATGTTCTACTTGTCAATGAACACCCTCCAGAAAAAGAATGTCCTAAAATTAAAAATTTAAAAAAAGGGCTACCCTCTTTGGGTCACCCCCCCCCCCCCCCCCTGTATGGGAGCTGTTTTCACTCTATTAAATCTTGCAACTGCACTCTTCCGGTCCATGTTTGTGTCAGCTCAAGCTGAATTTTCACTCGCTGTCCACCACTGCTGTTTGCTGCTGTCGCAGACCCACCACTGACTTCCATCCCTCCAGATCCAGCAGGGTGTCTGCTGTGCTGCTGATCCAGCAAGGTATTCATTGCCTCTCCCAATGAGGCTAAAGGCTTGCCATTGTTCCTGCTCAGCTAAGTGCCCAGGTTCGTCCTAATCGAGCTGAACACTAATCACTGAGTTCCAAGGTTCTCTTCTGTGACCCACAGCTTCTAATAGAGCTGTAACACTCATCACATGGCCCAAGATTCCATTCCTTGGAATCCGTGAGACCAAGAACCCCAGGTCAGAGAACATGTGGCTTGGCACCATCTTGGAAGTGGCCCACCACCATCTTGGGAGCTCTGTGAGCCAGGACCCCCGGTAACATTTTGGCGACCATGAAGAGACCTCCAAAGTGATGAGTAATATTGGACCACTTCCGCTTGCTATTCTGTCCTACCCTTCCTTAGGAATTAGAGGAAAATATAAGGCACTTGTCAGCCAGTTAAAAACTATCAGCGTGGCCACCGGACTTAAGAGTCAGGTGTAAGGCTATCTGGGGAAGGGCTTTCTAACAACCCCAACCCTTCTGGGTTGGGGATGTTGGTCTGCCTGGAGCCAGCTTCCGCTTTCAATTTTCTTGAAGCCGAGGGCTGACTAGAAACAGAAAGCTGTCGTCCCAAACTCCCGACATTAGCTGGTTGAGATCATGGTGCAGCCAGAAGTCTCTCAACAGTCGCCCATGCATGTGCCCCTACCTTTCCTTCTGACCCATACCTCCTGGGTCCCAACCACAACTTTCTTGAAAGTGTAGCCCCAAAATTCTCACCCCTGAATCTACTTCCTCCGAGATTCTGAAAAATTTCAGATTCCTGCCTCCTAGGTACTAATGGTTCAGACTTTCATTTCCTCTAGCAAGCTGTAACTCCAAAGGGATCTAAGGAAGCTCTACATTGTGTTCTTAGGCATCTAGGCTATAAACCCAGAGAGTCTTAGCGCTGGTGTCCCTCCCGTTTTAGGTATACAGCTCTCGACATGCGCAGTTATGTGGGACCCGTTCCCTACCACTCTTGCCAGGGCCCCAAGTTTGTAGTGGTGGAGCGGGGGGGCGGGGGGGAGAAAGGGGGGAGAGAGAGACAGAAAGAGTCAAAGAGGAAAAAAAAAAAGAGAAAAATAATAAAAGACAGTGTGCCCTATTCCTTTAAAAGCCAGTGTAAATTTAAAATCTACAATCAATCATTGAAGGTCTTTTCTGTGACCCTATAACACTCCAATACTACTTTGTGGTCAGTGTAAACAAGGGTGTAGCCTGAAAACACTGAGACCACTGACAACCCATAGCCTTCCTATCAAAAATCCTTAACCCAGTGACCCGCGGATGGCCCAAATGCATTCAATCTGTAGCATCAACTGCTTTGCTAACAGAAGAAAGTAGAAAAGTAACTTTTAGAGGAAACCTCATTGTGAGCACACCTAGTCATTTCAGAATTATTCTAAGTCAAAAAAGCAAAAACGTATCTTCCTAACTCAAAAATCTTAAAGTATGGGGCTATATCTGTTAGAAAAAGGTAATTTAACACCAACCACTGATACTTCCCTTAATCCAGCAGGTTTCCTAACAGGATTTAAATCTTAATTACCATACAAAGGTCCGACCAGACCTAGGAGGATCTCCCTTCTGGACGGGAGGATAGATGGTTCCTCCCAGGTGACTGAGGAAAAAACCACAATGAGTATTCAGTAATTGAAAGGGAGACTCCTGGGGAAGCAGAGTTAGAAAAATTGCCTAATAATTGGTCTCCTCAAACGTGGGAGCTGTTTGCACTCAACCAAGCCATAAAGTACTTACAGAATCAAAAAAGACTATCTCAATCCTGATTCAAAAGTTTACCTACACCGTCTCTGAAACAAATTTACGTAAAAACTGTTTCTTTTGGGAGTGCATCTTGATGGGGCAGCGGGGTTGTTATGAAATACTCAGAAACCCAGTCCAGCTCCAGAACGCACCCCTGAGCACAAAGGCAGTGTTGGGCACGCTGGTAAAGGACCACTAGAATCCAGCAGCCCGGACCCCTTTCTTTGTGGTCAAGGCGGGAAAAGGGGTGCAGAACTGCTACATCGGTGAGCATAACTAATCCAATAAGCAGGGGTCCATGGGTGGTTACCCACCCTGGAAAGGAATAAGCACACAGGACGCTGTAGGACTAATGCTCATTGGAAAATGACTAGGGTTGCTGGCATCCCTAGGTTCTTTTTTCAGACAGGAAACGTTACCCCCAATGCAAAAATGCCCCTAAGATGTATTCTGGAGAACTGGGACCAATTTGCCCCCTCAGACGCTAAGAAATGACTTATATTCTTCTGCAGTACCATCTGGCCACGATATCCTCTTTAAGGGGGAGAAACCTGGCCTCCGGAGGGAAGTATAAATTATAACACCAACTTACAGCTAGACCTCTTTTGTAAAACAGAAGGCAAATGGAGTGATGTGCCATATGTACAAACTTTCATTAAGAGACAACTCGCAATCATGTAAAAAGTGTGATTTATGCCCTACAGGAAGCCCTCAGAGTCTTCCTCCCTACCCCACCATCCCCCCAACTAGTAAGAACCCCCCTTCAACCCAAACGGTCCAAAAGGAGATAGACAAATGGGTAAACAATGAACCAAAGTGTCGATATTGCCCCACTATGCCCCCTCCAAGCAGTGGGAGGAGGAGAATTCAGCCCAGAGTGCATGTACCTTTTTCTCCCCGAGACTTAAGGCAAATTAAAATAGACCTAGGTAAACTCTCAGATAACCCTGATGGCTATATTGATGTTTTACGAGGGTTAGGACAATCCTTTGATCTGACATGGAGAGATGTAACGCTACCGCTAGATCAGACACTAACCCCAAATGAGAGAAGTGCTGCAATAACTGCAGCCCAAGAGTTTGGCCATCTCTGGTATCTCAGTCAGGTCAATGACAGGATGACAACAGAGAAAAGAGAACGATTCTCCACAGGCCAGCAAGCAGTTCCCAGTGTAGACCCTCACTGGGACACAGAATCAGAACATGGAGATTGGTGCCGCATACATTTGCTAACTTGCGTGCTAGAAGGACTAAGGAAAACTAGGAAGAATCCTATGAATTATTCAATGATGTCCCCTATAACACAGGGAAAGGAAGAAAATCCTACTGCCTTTCTGGAGAGACAAAGGGAGGCATTGAGGAAGCATACCTCTCTGTCACCTGACTCTACTGAAGGCCAACTAACCTTAAAGGATAGGTTTGTCACTCAGTCAGCAGCAGATAGAAATAAAACTTCAAAAGTCCACCTTAGGCCCAGAGCAAAACTTAGAAACCCTATTGAACTTGGCAACCTCGTTTTTTTATAATAGAAATCAGGAGGAGGAGCCAGAACAGGACAAATGGGATTTTAAAAGGCCACTGCTTTAGTCATGGCCCTCAGGCAAGTGGACTTTGGAGGCTCTGGAAAAGGAAAAGCTGGGCAAATCGAATGCCTAACAGGGCTTGCTTCCAGTGCTGTCTACAAGGACACATTAAAAAAGATTGTCCAAGTAGAAATAAGCCGCCCCCTTGTCCATGGCCCTATGTCAAGGGAATCACTGGAAGGCCCACTGCCCTGGGGGACGAAGGTCCTCTGAGTCAGAAGCCACTAACCAGATGATCCAGCAGCAGGACTGAGGGTGCTGGGGCAAGCGCCAGCCCATGCCATCACCTCACAGAGCCCCGGGTATGCTTGACCATTGAGGGCCAGGAGGTTAACTGTCTCCTGGACACTGGCGCAGCCTTCTAAGTCTTACCCTCCTGTCCCGGATAACTGTCCTCCAGATCTGTCACACTCCGAGGGGTCCAAGGACAGCCAGTCACTAGATACTTCTCCCAGCCACTGAGCTGTGACTGGGAAACTTTACTGTTCTCACATGCTTTTCTAATTATGCCTGAAAGCCCCACTCCCTTGTTAGGGAAAGACACTTTAGCAATAGCAGGGGCCATTATACACCTAAACGTAGGAGAAGGAATACCCGTTTGTTGTCCCCTGCTTGAAGGAATTAATCCTGAAGTGTGGGCAACAGAAGGACAATATGGACGAGCAAAAAATGCCTGTCCCGTTCAAGTTAAACTAAAGGATTCCGCCTCCTTTCCCTACCAAAGGCAGCACCCCCTTAGACCCGAGGCCCAACAAGGACTCCAAAAGATTGTTAAGGATCTAAAAGCCCAAGGCCTAGTTAAACCATGCAATAGCCCCTGCAATACTCCAATTTTAGGAATACAGAAACCCAGCGGACAGTGGAGGTTAGTGCAAGATCTCAGGATTATCAATGAGGCCATTGTCCCTCTATACCCAGCTGTACCCAACCCTTATACTCTGCTTTCCCAAATACCAGAGGAAGCAGAGTGGTTTACAGTCCCGGACTTTAAGGATGCTTTTTTTCTGCATCCCTGTACGTCCTGACTCTCAATTCTTGTCTGTGAAGATCCTTCGAATCCAACCTCTCAACTCACCTGACTGTTTTATCCTAAGGGTTTGGGGATAGCTCCCATCTCTTTGGCCAAGCATTAGCCCAAGACTTGAGCCACTTCTCATACCTGGACACTCTTGTCCTTCGGTAAGTGGATGATTTACTTTTAGCCACCTATTCAGAAACCTTGTGTCATCGAGTCACCCAAGCACTCTTAAATTGGCCGGGCACGGTGGCTCAAGCCTGTAATCCCAGCACTTTGGGAGGCCGAGACGGGCGGATCACGAGGTCAGGAGATCGAGACCATCCTGGCTAACACGGTGAAACCCCATCTCTACTAAAAAATACAAAAAACTAGCCGGGCGATTTGGCGGGTGCCTGTAGTCCCAGCTACTCGGGAGGCTGAGGCAGGAGAATGGCGTAAACCTAGGAGGCGGAGCTTGCAGTGAGCTGAGATTCGGCCACTGCACTCCAACCTGGGCGGCAGAGTGAGACTCCGTCTCAAAAAAAAAAATTTCCTCGCTACCTGTGGCTACAAAGTTTCCAAACCAAAGGCTCAGCTCTGCTCACAGCAGGTTAAATACTTAGGGCTAAAATTATCCAAAGGCACCAGGGCCCTCAGTGAGGAACACATCCAGCCTATACTGGCTTATCCTCATCCCAAAACCCTAAAGTAAGAGGGTTCCTTGGCACAACAAGTTTCTGCCAAATGTGGATTCCCAGGGATGATGAAATAGCCAGACCATTCCATACACTAAGGAAACTCAGGAAGCCAATACCCATTTAATAAGATGGACACCTGAACAGAAGCGGCTTTCCAGGCCCTAAAGAAGGCCCTAACCCAAGCCCCAGTGTTAAGCTTGCCAACAGGGCAAGATTTTTCTTTGTATGTCACAGAAAAAAACAGGAATAGCTCTGGGAGTCCTTACACAGGTCCGAGGGACAAGCTTGCAACCCATGACATACCTGAGTAAGGAAATTAATGTAGTGGCAAAGGGTTGGCCTCACCGTTTACGGGTAGTGGCGGCAGTAGCAGTCTTAGTATATGCAACAGTTAAATACTACAGGGAAGAGACCCTACTGTGTGGACATCTCATGATGTGAATGGCATACTCATTGCTAAAGGAGACTTGTGGCTGTCAGACAACCATTTACTTACGTATCAGGCTCTATTACTTGAAGGGCCAGTGCTGCAACTGCACACTTGTGCAACTCTTAATCCAGCCACATCTCTTCCAGACGATGAAGAAAAGATAGAACATAACCGTCAACAGGTAATTCCTTAAACCTATGCTGCTCTAGGGGACCCTTTAGAGGTTCCCTTGACTGATCCTGACCTCAACTTGTATACTGATGGAAGTTCCTTTGTAGAAAAAGGACTTTGAAAAGCGGGGTATGAAGTGGTCAGTGATAATGGAATACTTGAAAGTAATTCCCTCAACTCCAGGTTCAGGAACTAGTGCTCAGCTGGCAGAATTAATAGCCCTCACTTGGGCACTAGAATTGGCACAAGGAAAAAGGGTAAATATATATACAGCCTCAAAGTATGCTTACCTAGTCCTCCATGCCCCTGCAGCAATATGGAGAGAAAGGGAATTCCTAACTTCCGAGGGAACGCCTATAAAACATCAGGAAGCCATTAGGAGATTACTATTGGCTGTACAAAAACCTAGAGGTGGCAGTCTCACACTGCCGGAGTCAGGAAAGAAAGGAAAAGGAAATAGAAGGGAACCACCAAGCAGATATTAAAAGCCAAGAGCCACAAGGCAGGACCCTTCATTAGAAACACTTATAGAAGGACTCCTAGTATGGGGTAATCCCATCCAGGACACTAAGCCCGAATACTCAGAAGAAACAGAATAGGGAGCCTCAGGAGGACAGTTTCCTCACCTCTGGATGGCTAGCCACAGAAGGAAAAATACTTTTGCCTGCAGCTAACCAAGGAAATTACTTAAAACCCTTCACCAAACCTTTCACTTACGCATTGATGACACCCATCAGATGGCCAAATCATTATTTACCGGACCAGGCCTTTTCAAAACGATCGAGCAGAGTCTGTAAACTGTGCCAAAGAAATAATCCCCTGCACGTCAGGCCATACATTTCAATCCCTGTATCTTTAACCTCTTTTTTAAGTTTGTCTCTTCCAGAATCAAAGCTGTAAAACTACAAATAGTTCTTTACATGGAATCCTAGATGCATTCCTGACTAATATCTACTGTGGACCTCCTGGACCAGCCTCCTAGCCCATGCTCTGATGTTAATGACATCAAAAGCACCCCTCCCAAGGAAATATCAACTGCACAACCCCTACTACGCCCCAATTTGGCAGGAAGCAGAGTGGCAGTCAGCCAATCTCCCCAGCAGCACTTGGGTTTTCTTGTTGAGAGGGGGGACTGAGAGACAGGACTAGCTGGATTTCCTAGGCCAACTAAGAATCCCGAAGCCTAGCTGGGAAGATGACCACTTCGACCTTTAAACACGGGGCTTGCAACTTAACTCACATCCGACCAGACAGTAACGAGAGCTCACTAAAATGCTAATTAGGCAAAAACAGGAGGTAAGGAAATATCCAATTATCTATTGCCTGAGAGCACAGCAGGAGGGACAATGATCGGGATATAAACCCAGGCATTCAAGCAGGCAACGGCTACCCTTTTTGGGTCCCCTCCTTTTATATGGGAGCTCTGTTTTCACTCTACTAAATTTTGCAACTGCAAAAGAAATAAAATTAAGAAGTATCTGCTGAAGGCCTATGTGCTGTATAAGAAAACACAACATCGGCAATATTCTTCCATTTGCATCACTGTCGCTGACTTACTTCCACAACGATGGCCTCTGCTTCAATTAGCCCATTTTTTTCCCTCCAAGCAGAGCTGAAGCATCATTAGGGCAATACACCTCTGTCTTTTTAAAGCCTTGGGCATGTGAGGCTCACTGGTAGGAGATAAAATGTGTGAGCACTCAGACACCCCCAAACACAGACAGGAAAGAAACACTGACATTAAAAGTGCTCTCACACCCAAACTCAGGACCACGCAGAACCTGTACATGTTACCTTACTTGGAAATAGGATCTTTCAGACATAGCAAGATAAAGGAATACTGTACATGGGTGGGCCCTAGGCCAATGATTGGTGTCTTAATGAGCACAGAGAAATACGAACACGCAGAAGGGAGAACGCCAGGTGAACGAACACGCAGCGGGGAGAACACTGGAGGAATGCGCACACAGAGGGGAGAATGCTGAGGGAACCCACACAGGGAGTAAGAAGGCTGGGTGAACACAGAGGGGAGAACGCCTGAGGAACGCATGCAGAGGAGAGAAGGCCTGAGGAACGAATACAGAGGGGAGAAGGCCTGAGGAACGCATACAGAGGGGAGAACGCCAGGTGAACGCCCACAATGTGGAGAACGCCGGGTGAACGCCCACAGTGTGGAGAACGCCGGGTGAACGCCCACAGTGTGGAGAACGCCGGGTGAACGCCCAGTGTGGAGAAGGCCGGGTGAACGCCCACAGTGTGGAGCCCGGAGGTAAACGCCAGGGTAACGCAGAGCGGAGAACGCCGGGGGAACGCACACAGAAGCGTAAAGGAGCACACACAGGAACGTGAAGGAACAGAGGAGAGAACGCCGGGTGAACGCTCACAATGGGGAAAACGCCGGGTGCACTCACAAAGTAGAGAGCACCGGAGAAACACACACACTGTGGGGAGAACACCAGGTAAACGCGCACAGAGAGGAGAAAGCCTGAGGAACGCATACAAAGAATACTGGATGAATGCACAGACGGGAGAACGCCAGGTGACCACACACAGCGGGGTTAACGCACACAGAGAAGACTGGGGGAACGCATACGGGGGGTGGTGAATGCCAGGTGAACGCACACAGTGGGGTGAAGGCACAAAGTGGGGAGAACGGTGTGTGAACGCACAGACAAGGGAGAACGCCGGGGGCACACACAGGGGAGAACCCTGGGTGAAGGCAGAGAGAACGCCTGGCAAACACAGAGAGGGCAGAATGCTGGGTGAACGCAGAGGGATGAACGCCTGGGAAACCCGCACACTGCTGTGAACGCACACAGGTGGGGAGAACGCCGGGTGAACGCACACAGGTG
>NC_045438.1:18186906-18223419 GCF_002776525.5 Piliocolobus tephrosceles
GGGTGAACGCACACAGGTGGGGAGAACGCCGGGTGAACGCACACAGGAGTGAACGCCCAGAGCGAGAACGCCGGGTGAACACACACAGGAGTGAACGCCCAGAGCGAGAACGCCCGGTGAACGTACACACACGGGTGAACGTACAGAGCAGGGAGAACACCCGGTGGACGGACACGGTGGGGAGAACGCCGGCTGAACGCACAGAGTTGGGGAGAACGCACGATGGACGCACAGAGACGTGAACGCGCACAGCGCGGGAGAACCGCGGTCATACAGTGGGGAGAACGCCGGGTGAACACGCACACAGGGGAGAACGCCGAGTGAATTCACACAGGTCAGAAAACTCTGGGTGAGCGCATACAGGTAAGTGAATGCACCCAAGGGGAGAAGGCTAGGTGGCACAGCAAAGTGAACCCACACAGTCGGGAGAACGCACAGAGCAGGGAGAACGCCGAATGAAGGCACAGCGGGGAGAATAGCGGTGGAACATACAGTGGGGAGAACCGGGGAAACAAGCACAGCGAGAACACGCAGGGTGAATGCACTAATAACGCCAAGTGAATGCAGAGGAGAGAACGCAGGGTGAACACAGAGGAGTGAACGCCCACAGGGGAGAATGCCAGGTGAACGCACACACCGGGGAGATCGCCGGGTGAACGCACAGACGGGGGAGAACACACAGCGTTCACACACAGCAGAGAACCTCCAGTGAGTGCACGAAGAGAAAAACGCCACAGGAACGCACAATGGGGAGAATGTCATGTGAAGGCACAAAGGGAGAACACCCCGTGAACGCACACACACGGTGGGGAGAAAGCCAGGGAAAGGCAGAGTAAATAGAACGCAGTAGGAACGCACTAGGGGAGAATGCAACGGGAACACTCCGAGGAAGAACGCCAGGAGAACAGAGAACTCCGCCTGAACACAAAGGGGGAGAACACCAGGTGAACGCACGGGGGAGATGCCCTACGAACACAGAAAAGGGAGAATGCAGGTGGAACACACATGGGCTTCGAGAACACCCCGCTAACGCACAGGATACAGAATGCGGGGTGAAACCACAGGAGGGAAATAGCATGCGAACGCTCAGCGGGGAGAACGCCTGGTGAATGCACGGGAGGGATAACACCAGGTGAACACGCAGGCGGAAAACGCCGCACTAAAACACACTGGAAATAACGCCGAGCGAACACACAGGTACACAGGTGGGAAAACGTCACACGAGGGCAGGGGCTTGGGGAAGAACGTCGGGAGATCACAGGGAGGAGAACGCCCAGTGAACGTACAAATGAGAGAAGTTTGTGAACCCAAAGGGAGAATGCCCGGGGAAACACACACGGTAGGGAGAAACGCCAGGTGAACGCACACAGCAGGGAGAAAGCCACGGAAATGCAGACAGGAGAATGCCTGGTGAACGCATGGGTGGCAGGGGAAACACCAGTGAACCCGCACCAACACACAGGAGAAAAGTGTGAACACACAGGAAGAGAATGCCACGCAAAGACGTAAGGGGAAAACTGCCACGTAAACCTGTGTTCAGAATTGGTAGGTTCTTGGTCTCACTGACCTCAAGAATATAAACCACTGACCCTTACGGTGAGTGTTACAGCTCTTAAAAGACGTGTGTCCGAAGTCTGTTCCTTCAAACGTTCAGATACAGTCTGCAGCTGCTTGCTTCTGTGTGGGTACAAGGTCTAACACTGTCACGAGTGAAGCCGCGAACCTTCGTGGTATTTTCGTAGTATTACAGCTCTCAAACGCAGCACGGACTCCTAAAAGCAAAAAAACCAAGCCTCATCGTTGGATAAGGAGACCAAAGCTAATTGCCACTGCTGGCACTAGCAGCCTGCTTTTATTTCCTTATCTGACTTCCCCCCCATCCTGCTGATTGGTCCATTTTACAGAGAGCTGATTGGTCCATTTTACAGAGAGGTGATTGGTCTATTTTACACAGAGCTGACTGGTCCGTTTTGACAGAGTGCTGATTGGTATGTTTACAATCCTTGAGCTACACACAGTGCTAGACAGAAAAGTTCTCCAAGTCCCCAGTAGGTTAGCCAGACACAGAGTTAGCTAGATACAGAGTATCAATTGGTGTATTTACAAACCTTGAGCTAGACACAGAGTGCTGATTGGTGTGTTTACAATCGTTGAGCTAAACAGAGTGCTAGACAGAAAAGTTCTCCAAGTCACCACTAGGTTAGCTAGATACAGAGTACCAATTGGTGTATTTACAAACCTTGAGCTAGACAGAGTACTGATTGGTGTATTTACAAACCCTGAGCTAGACACAGAGTGCTGATTGGTGCCTTTACGATCCCTTAGCTAGACATAAAAGTTCCCCAAGTGCCCACCAGACTCAGGAACCCAGCTGGCCTCACCCAGTGAATCCCGCACTGGGGCTGCAGGCGGAGCTGCCCGCTAGTCCCTAGCGGCACCTGCACTCGTCAGCCCTTGGGCGGTCGATAGGAACAGGGGGCGGCGCTCATCCAGGAGGCTTGGGCCGCCCAGGAGCCCAAGGCGGAGACGGGAGCATGGCATGAGGGGAGAACGCCTGGTGAACCCAAAAGGTGGAGAATGCTGCGTAAACGCACAGGGCCGCGTGAAGGCACGGGGGAGGGGGCAGGGGGAACGCCGTGTCAACACACAGAGGGGAGAACCCTGGATGAACACACGCGGGGGAGGACGCTGGGTGAACACATACAGAGGGGAGTATGCATGTGAACGCACAGGGTGAGAACGTCGTGTGAACGCACTGGGGTGGAGAACGCTGCAAAAACGCACAGGGGGAAGAATGCAGAGTGAACGCACACAGGGAGATGAACGCCGGGTGAGCATACACGGGAGAAAATGCCGCGTGAATACACTCGGGGGAGAACGCCGCACGAACGCACAGGTGGAAGAACGCCTGGTGAACGCACAAAGAAGAACGGCCGGTGAACACACGGGGGAGAACAACGCGCGAACGCACAGGGTGGAGAACGCAACGTGAACGCACAGAGGGGAGAATTCCGGTGAACACACTCGGGGGGAGAATGCCGCGCGAACGTACAGGTTGGAGAAGGCCGGGTGAAAACAGAGGAGGGAGAACGCTGCGCAACCCTCAGCGAGGAGAACGCCGCCCTAACACACACGGGAGATAACGCCGCGCAAACACAGAGTGGGGAGAACGCCGGGTGAACGCACAAGGGAGAGAACGCCAAGTGAGCGCCAGAGGGACGAAAGCTGCAGGAACGCACAGAGGGGAGAATGCCATGCCAGTGCAGAAAGAAAGGAGAACGCCACGTGAATGTGCACGGTGAGAGGGCGGGAGACGCTGGGAGAACGCACACAGAATGCGGTGTGAACGCACGGGGGAGAGACCGCCACGTGAACACACAGGGGAGAAGGCCGCGCGCACATACAGAAGGGAGAACGCCTGGTGAAGGCACAGAGGGGAGAACGCCGCGGGTGGAGCTAGCGGGGAGAACGCTGGGTGAACACAGGGTACGTTCTTCCATCATGGGCCTGCGCTGGAATCTGAGTCTACTCTGGTTTAAAAGGCTGCCTGATTCGCAAATTGTTCATTGCTCAATTACATGCCTTTAAATTTAATTCAGCTGAAGTTTTTCTTTTCTCAGGGCCCACCCATAGATGTGGCTCTGACAGTGGTGCTGGCCAGTGGGGCATGGAGGAACCGAGTGTCCTTCCCAGCACAGGCACTAGGAAGCGGCTATACCTTCTCCACACTCTTCTCCTTGACTCTTAGCTAGACCTCTAAACCCAGGGTTAGATTCAGGGGCCTGTGACCTCCAATAGGAAAACAATTACATCTTTATTTTTACTAACCTCTACCTCATATTTAGTATTTCCGTGAGTTATGAGTGTAGGCAAAAAAGCACAGTAGCTTCAGCAGGACTGGTGTTTTGCTGGCAGTACAAAACACATTTTCATATCCTATTCCTTGCTATCCTATGTTCTTTCTTTTATGTGTTAAAAATAATCTTATTCTGAGACCATTCATCAGGCCACTGGAAGGGGTTCATGGCACAAAAAAAGATGAAGCCCAGCAATAAGGTGAAAGGGAGATGACAGCCACTGGACCCAAGGAGCCTTGCACCCTGAGTCACCCCATGGAGCACTGACGAGCCTCGGGTCCTGATTCATTATGTGGGGTACTGCTGGACAGGCACATGAGTAAGAAATAAACTTCCAGTGCATGAAGCTACTGAAATGATGGGATGTGTTTATCACAGGGCTAGCATCATCCTAACCAGCATGGAGACATGCAGGGCTGTGAACGCGGGAGCCTAGATCTGAAATTAGACAAGCCTGGTCCGGGAGACCTCTTGCAGGCTGGAAAGCTGCTCTCTCGTTTGCCTCCTCTGTATCTCAAAGGACCTGGGTGGTGAAGGGAGTTCTGGGCTGACCTGAGTCAGCTTGAACAGGCCGTTCCTTCAGCAGATTCCTCAAGCTCTGCCCTGGCCCCTTTCTTGGCCCACCCCAGCTTGCCCTCCAAGGGGCATTAGCACTCTGACCCTCGTCTGCTCCTCCTGTTCAGGCCTTGCCACAACAGTGCGGCAGCGTCCCTCAGCAAAGGGGTCTCACCTGCTGTTCAGCAGCTCTCTTCCCACCACAATGACTGGCAGCCAGATCCGAACTGGAACGCCACCATGTCCAAAACGAATGCGAACACCAGTAGAATCCAGATAGAAGAGTGTGACCAAGGCACAGTGGATGAGAACCGGAGCTTGGCTAGCAGGCAGGGGTTCAGCTGCTTCCTGACCTGTGCCCTGGCACCTCTCACCTGGCCGGGGCTTCTCAGGGAGTGACCACTGGGGAGACTTTGAGACCCTGACATGTGTGGGCGCATTTCTAAGCCTTCCTTGCATAGACTCACTCCTCCCTAATGCTGTCCCATTTTCCAGACAGGGTCTCACCCACCCCCCACTGCTGCCCCCACTGCTTTGGTTCAGCCCCTCAGCTGTGAATGGAGTTAGTTCCTCATATTAGATCTCGATAAGGCTGTGGTGGGAGTCGGCGTAGAGCAGGGAAAGCCTGGACTTTCTATCAGAAGGTCTTGGTGGAGTAGTGCAGGCCATGGCACTTCCCAGCTCTGTGCATGGGGTGGGCCACCCCAACCCGGCTCCTCACACTTCACTGCGTGCAGCAGCCTCCTGGGCCCTGTGAACAGGCAGACTTTGAGCAGCGGGACTGCACAGGGCCCAAATGTGCATTTCTAAACAGCTCCGAGGGGACGCCAATGCTGCAAGCCCGAGGCCCACACTGGAGGAACACTGGCCAGTGTGCAGCTTTGGGTGACCTTTAAAGTGGGTAGAAGCCCACCTGCCCAGCCTACCCCCATGGCTGCTGCAGGATCAAGAAACAGCACACTCCTAAGTGACTCGTCACCATGGTGACTTTTGGATTCCCACTGCCAGGTCCTGTGGAGTCAGAGAGATCTTAGCTCAGAAGTGCTGACAGCAGGGGCTGACTGGCCACCGGCCACATGGGAAGAGGAGAAAGGCAGCAGGAGTCACCTGGGGCAAATGAGCTAGTCAAGCCGCTGCTCCGCCTGACTTCCCTCCACGGCTCCTAACACAGGTGAAATTGGCTCAGAACAGCTCAGCATGTCCTACTGAGGGGCAGGAAGGATGCTGAGAAAATCCCAGGAAGCGGTCTCAGCTGGGATGTAATTTGAGGGTGAAAAAGGTGTGTTGCTTGCAGTCTCTTCCTTGCTCCTTGCAGGTTATATTTGAAATGAATATCAGAGTCATGCGGCCACTGCCAACTAATTCCCAACCAAGAAGGTAAACACCAGCATCACCTGGGTCTTCTGGTCTACCTGATTCTGCAGCTCAGAACCATACAGCTGGCAAAAATGAGAGCAAGGGCAGGACTATGACCCAATTAGAGGAATGTGAGTTAAAACATGGGGAGCCAAACACCCAAATTCCAGCCTGATCCTAACTGGATGTAGGCATTAAACCCTTATGCTGTCATTTCCACCACTGAGTAGAAAGAGTGGCATGTGGCTTTGTATCGCTGTAAATACAATTCTACTTTACCGGCCTTCAGCCTCCCTCCTTTTGCTCACAGCCTTGACTGCAGCCAGCAGAGAGGGGCACGGCCTCCAGCATAGCCCAAGCGAGCTGGGTTTCCATGGAGGCGCGAACGGGCTCCATGTCTCCTGCACACTCACATGGCTTCTGCTGCTGGACACGCACATAAAAACATGTGTGAAGCCTTGCGTGGAATCCACAGCAGAGGTGCAAGGAGATCCAGGGGTCTTGACCTCCTGAGATTATTTGGGGCAGCAGGGGTGGGGGGTTGTATAGAGATATTTACATTTTTTCCATTCTGGAAACCACACAGAGACAGTGGGAGGGGAAGATTCTCTGGTCAAGAAATGAAATAGAATGGAGAAGCAGAGAGAAGAGGAATGAGGAAGCTGAGTGGTATCAGGTCTACCTGAAGAGGGATGGGGAAGATGGGTGGTACCGGGTCTCTCTGAAGAGGGATGGGGCTGGGTGATACCAGGTTTCCCTGAAGAGGGATGTGGGGCGGGGGGGCGGGAGCTGGGTGGTACTAGGTCTCCCTGAAGAGCGATGGGGAAGCTGGGTGGTACCGGGTCTCCTTGAAGAGGGATGGGGCTGGGTGGTACCAGGTCTCCCTGAAGAGGGATGGGGTTGGGTGGTACTGGATCTCCCTGAAGAGGGATGGAGGGGCTGGGTGGTTCCGGGTCTATCTGAAGAGGGATAGGGGGGCTGGGTGATACTAGGTCTCCCTGAAGAGGGATGGGGGGCTGGGTGGTTCCGGGTCTATCTGAAGAGGGATGGGGGGCTGGGTTGTGCCAGGTCTGGAGGGGCTGGGTGGTGCCGGGTTTACCTGAAGAAGGATGGGGGGACTTGGTGGTGCCAGGCCTACCTGAAGAGGGATGGGGGAGCTGGGTGGTGCTGGGTCTCCCTGTGCTCCACACAGCCCCTGTGCTCACGGCACTGTGTGCATCCCTTTCGAGAGCCATGGGAGGCGTGTGTCCTCTCTGAAAGGCAGGAAGCAGCAGGGACCACATTCCTCCCATTGGGTATTCCCAACCCCTGGCTCACTGCTCCTCCCCCGGAGCAGGAACTCTGCAAATAGTTGCTGAATAAACAAGTGAGCCAATGAATGAAATAAAGGTGTGACTCAATGGGAAATGCAAAAGTTGCCAGGAACAGCAGGAGGACCACACTCCTGGGAGATCTCCCACGCCATGAATTATACCACCACACACCCACACGAATGCTGCCCACACCGTGGAAGCATAGCACAACTCTGTGTATGGAGCACACACTCGTCCAGAACACAATTCCATGTGTGGGAGCACACTGCCTTCCAGAGGACAACTCCGTGTGTGGGAACACACACCCCTCCGGAGCACAACTCCATGTGTGGAGCACTCACCCCTCCGGAGCTCCTATACTTTTCCCTTTAGGACATATAGGGAATTCCCATCCAGGAACCAGCTAGGACTCCCAGGGTCTCTTCGGGCCTTTCCCACTGCCTTCCCATCATCCCCAGCAGAACACCCGTGGCCCTGCAGCCCCACAGCCTGCAGTCACACTCCGTCCTCCCACTCAGCAGTGGGAGGGACAAATGCCAAATTTCTGCAGCGGGCCTTTGTTCCCGCCGGCACGGGGCTGTGTTTGCCTTTTCGTGCCTCACATGCTTTCAGGCCTGAGTCCTCTGGCTTCTTTCCCCACCCTCTCTCCTCTGACCACCAGTTCCCTGCCCCTAAGCGATTGCTGCAGGTTTGGCCAATGCTTCTTCCTTCTCCACTTCCTGCACCTTAGCATATTCCTTGAGGCTTTGAACCCCTTTCCTACACTGCCACTCCTGTTCACAAGTTGCACTGCCACCCCACCATCTCCACCCACCGCTGCTGCATGCCCCGGTCATTACCTGCCGATGTCATTGCTGCCACCGTCCACCCACCCTGAGGGCCCAACCCACTCTCCCCACCAACTCCTCAATGCCAGCTCACCTCCCTGCCTGGCCCCGCTCTCCCCACCAATTCCTCCTGCCAGCTTAGCTCCCTGAGCAACAGGCTTCAGCAGACACAGGGCTGACTTCCACATAGTGGTGAATTCATGAAATGGGGCCCTGTTCGTGCTTCTCTTGCTCTCTTACCACCTGGATTGGATGAAAATCTGCCTGAATGTCTTTATTACTGGCTAGTGAATCCTAATACACTGGCTTTCTGAGTATATCTTAATTTAATTCATCTTGCATTTTGCCAATCGTTCCTCATAGTCAACCTTCGAATCAAGGTGGATATCTTTCTTAAGATAAAACATGTAGAATAAAAGCCACTTTCATTCAGGAATTTTCTGAATGTTCCTCTACACTGAGGACCCCCACTCTGTCCCCTAACCCGCACTCCAGGGCAAGACACCAGTTCCTTTCTCCCCACTCTCAATGGCTTTCTCAGCTGTCAGACACTAGGTAAGCAGCGTCCTCAACTGCTCATCAGCAATGGACTGAATATTATTAATTTTAAAATAGCCCTTGACGGATCATGAGGTCAGGAGATCGAGACCATCCTGGCTAACACGGTGAAACCCCGTCTCTACTAAAAAATACAAAAAACTAGCTGGGTGAGGTGGCGGGCGCCTGTAGTCCCAGCTACTCGGGAGGCTGAGGCAGGAGAATGGCATAAACCCGGGAGGCGGAGCTTGCAGTGAGCTGAGATCCGGCCCCTGCACTCCAGCCTGGGCAACAGAGCGAGACTCTGTCTCAAAATAAATAAATAAATAAATAAATAAATAAAATAGCCCTTGAATATTATTGATTCATGTGGTTTTTCTGTGAAGTACAAAACTTAGCTGCATTGTGCTCGTCTGGATTTCCTCTGTTTCATTCTGGCCCAGCATATCTCCCATGCAGAGCACAAGAGAAACCCTGGTAAGATAATGAAGGCAAGAGGATGGGGACTGGGCAGTGTTGGTGCCTGCCTTTTGTGTCTGTCCTTGGTTCAACAAGCAGTTTGTGGAAGATGCGACAGTTGGGGAGAGCTGGCTGGGGCCGGAGGCCTAGGTCTGAGTGTCTGCCTGGCCATGGACCTGTGGAACCTCAGGCATGTGGCAGATTCTCCAATGACTCACAAAGGAATCAGTGTCTCCTCACTGGGATCTTATTTGGGGTGAAACCAACATAAGATGGCACGCACACAGCAGAAGTGCGATGTACTAAACACCCATCATGCCACAATTCTGCTTCCTCTGTCTCCTATCCAAGGGGCCTTCTGTGGTAAGCCTTAGGGGAGAAAAGCAAACACTCTGCAATATCACATCCACCATAAAAACTCTGAGCGGAGATTGCTCCGTGAGACGACACCAGGGAAGTAGGACGCTGAATACAAGATTCCGTCCTTATCCACGGGCACAGAACTTTATCAGGAACCGGGCAAATAGCTATAGCTTTGCACAGCATCGCGTGAGCTCTTTGAAGCACAAACGTTAGTGCAGCAATGTGATTTCTCTCTCCTGCGCTCAAGGACATTCTCTCATGCCTAGCGGTTGCAGAGGGAACATTGCCTGCTCACTTAGCCTTTCCCTTGAACTGTTTCCTCCCTCCTCTGACAGAGCTGACAGCTCTGCTCTGTTCAGCTCAGCTCAGCTCAGCTGCTTGCAGTGCAGCTTCTGGAGGCTCCCAGCAGACACCTTCCCTCCTGCCAGGGCAGACACGTTCCACAGAAGTGCCCCTGTTCTCCCTGCCACAGCCAGCATGGGAAGCAAGAGAGAAAAGAAAACAAATTGTTGTGAAAAGATGTTATCACCGCATCACAAAAATATGGGATAAACGGAACTAGAAATACCACTGTAGGTCAACAGAGGAGGAGACCGGTCAGTCCCCCAGCACGCCAGGAACAAAGCCTCTCAGGATGAATGCTGCAGCCTCGGAGGCCAGCCTTAGGCTGATAATACCCAGGGCAGCCTCCTGTCTTAACTCTGCGCTGAGAATCAGCCTCTTCCCCGTCCTCCGCAGGGACTCACACAGCAGATGACAGGGATGCAATGGTCTGTGCATTCGCTGTTAGAGCACAACACACATCCTCCTCTCTTTGGTCTTGTGCTTACATTTAACTTCCTTGGTGAGAATTTTAATACATAAATGTGCACGTGAATGGAGTTTACAGATTGTAAAAATGAAAACATATAATGCTTTGAAGTGTGGTGATTTCCTTCCCTCTTTCTTCCCTTCCTCCCTTCTTCGTTCTAGGGTGTTAGGCCCCAGTGGTGAGGAACTGACAATGGAGGATGGCAGAGGCCCAGCAGGGCATGTCAGCGCTGAGGGGGAGGTGTCACCCCCATCCGCAGGGCAGATAGCAGCACAGCTTGGTAACATACATATAGATTGATAAAATAAGTAAAGACAATGGGAGCCGGGTTTATCAATATTAGAGAAAGTTACAAATATGGACAGAAAAAAAACTAGAATGATCTCTGCAGTATTAGGTTAGAATTAAAAGCATTGGTGTGAACCCATGGCTTGCAGTATATGTGGATCAATGCAGATATGAATGCAGACATCCATGTGTGTGGAGAGCAGTACTTCTCTCCTGGGAGGTATGGCTGGCTTCCAGCTTTGGGAAGCATATGAGCTAGAATGCACTGTACTGCCCAAGAGTAAGGAAAGGCACAAACAATGGGCTGGAGGTGAGAAGATGACCCAGACACCAGGTTGAGGGTCTCTCACTGGCCAAATGAGACCTTTTTAAGCCATAATGAAAGTAATGGGTTTTAACTCACAGAATGAAACAGGAATCCTTAACTCCATATTGACTTAAATTCATAAATCAGCAATGGAATATTTACATGACTTCTGAGTCCTATTAATTACAAAGAAGAAATGCAAACCTAACAATGGAGAAGCTGATGGACCCAGCCCCAGTGAGTCTTGTGAGGATCACACACCATCTAGCAGGATGCCACAAGGAGAAGCCCCACTGCTCACCCCAGAAGCGTGCCCCGAGGAAACGCCAGGCAAAGCTAAGCTGAGGAATGGTTTACAGAATAACCGCCTGCAATCTTCACAAAAGTCAAGAAATCCCAGGGAGCGTTCCAGACTGCAGGAGACCATGGGACCCAACAACCAAACACCTGTGGGTCCTGGGTGGATGCTTTTGCTTGAAAGGAAATTGTTGAGACAATTGGTGACAGTGAAATGAGGCCTATGGATGGGGTGACAGTGATGTGTCAGGGCCCATTTCTTGATCTAGGTGGTTATGTTGTGAGGTGTAAGAGAACATCCTCTATAGAAAACGTGCCCTAAGTATCTAGGGGTGATGTGCGTCATATCAACAACTTGTTCTCAAATGTTTCAGGGGAAAAACAATTCTTTGCACCATTCTTGCAAATTTCCTGTAAACTTAAATCTTTTTAAAAGAAAAAGAAATACAGAATCAGGTGTCCAAACATCTAGGGAAAAGCTTCACTTGACTAAGGGATGGGGCTGGGAGCGAGGCCTACTTGTCACAACACGCTTTGGTTCCGAATTTTGACTGTTTCCACCGATTCTGTCCACGTTGGTAGTGAAATCTGTGTCTGTACATACTTGTTCTTTCTTGGGAATAGAAGCCATCCAGGAAGCCCTGCATGAAACCATGTTATTTCTTCATCTTCCCCCCAAAAGGAGAACACCAGGAACAGCTCAGAGAGAGCCCAGGGAGGTCAGGTGTGTGGGCGCCTGCGTGCACCGAACAGACGATGTTGACTCACAGTGGATGGATTAGTCAGGGTTCTCCAGAGAAACAGAACCAATAGGATGTGTGTGTAGAGGGAGATCAATCTATTTTAAGGAACTGGCTCATGTGATTACTAAGGCTGGCAAGTCCAAAATCTGTAGTTAAGCCCAAAGGCTGTGTGCTGGAGAATTCTCTCTTGTTCGGGGGAGGTGAGTCTTGTATTCAGGCCTCCGTTGACAGGATGAGCCCACCCACATTAGGGAGGGCTATCTGCTCCACTCAACTCCACTTACTTGAGTGCTCATCTCATCCAAGAGCATCCTCACAGAAACATCCAGAATAATGCCAACCAACCTGATAATTATGCCAACCAACCCTGAACCCAGCCAAGTTGATGCATGAAATTAGCCACTATGTTGAACAGAAAATCTGAAAGGAAAGTAGAACAATTTTTCAATTTTTCTGGGCTATATTTTTATAATTTCATTATTTTAATGCAAATGTGTTAAACTGCCTGAACTTCACAGATATGGCCAAATGGAAATGCAATTATATGTTCCCAACATCCATGTCACCACTTCCTGCATTACCATGTATCAGAAATTGTCTACTGACTCACAGCAGCAGAAAAGATAACAGAAAAGAAGCAACTCGCCTGACCTCAGTGTAAAAATTAGCAATCAGTCTGTTGACATTAAAATAAGGAGAAGACATACCACATTCTTAAGAGATTGACCAACCCTTTCTTAGGAAGATTGCTAACTAGAGAAACTCACTGATAAAGGAACAGGTATCCCATCAGACAGGAAAAGACAAAAGTGATTATGAAAGAGCAAGGTGAACTTCATAACACACCCCAGTTCTGCCATCCGTGTGTTGATAACCCATTGTTTCTACTCCTCTGCACATCTGATTTTGATCACCACACTGTACACCAGGGGCGGAGAGAAGTGACAGCATCACCAGCAACAGCATTCAGAGAAGAAGAGGGAAGAGCTCCTAATTTTATATTGAACAAGTCATAGTGCCTGAGTAAAAACAAGTTGCCATCCACCTCCTGGTGATCACCTTAGAAAGTCATCATTCATATTTTCCTTCCTTCCTTCCTTCCTTCCTTCCTTCCTTCCTTCCTTCCTTCCTTCCTTCCCTCCCTCCCTCCCTCCCTCCTTCCTTCCTTCCTTCCCTCTCTCTCTCTCCTCCAGTCTCTGTCACCCAGACTGGAGCGCACTGGTGTGATCTCGGCTCACTGCAATCTCTACCTCCCAGGTTCAAGTGATTCTCCTGCCTCAGCCTCCCAAGTAGCTGGGATTACAGGCAGGCGCCACCATGCCTTGCTAATTTTTTTGTATTTTTAGTAGAGACGGGGTTTCACCATGTTGGCCAGGTTGGTTTTGAACCTCTGGCCTCAAGTGATCTGCCTGCCTCAGCCTCCCAAAGTGTTAGGATTACAGGCGTGAGCCACCGTAACCGGCCCATCCATATTTTCCAATTTAGAAATATGGACTATTGATGAAAAAACTAATTCTCAACAACAGCGATGAGCAACGTGCAGCCCCCAGTGATCTGTGGTGAAGAGAAATGAGATTCGGAGGAATGGCTGAATTCCATACATGCTTTTCCAAACCCAGTTCAATTTGTTGTTGGGTTTAGTTTCCCTTTATCAAAGATCCTGTCCATATCTGGTATAACTCAGATTTTAAAAATTGAACTTGAGACAAATAGGACACAATCAGGAAGCTATTTTGCTTAAAAGAAAGTCTCACATCGTCTTCAGGGCCCTTATCCTCAGAACACAAACACTTCAGGTGTTCAACACAGAAGGAGAAGTCTACTTTGTTCCAGTTTCATTTATCAGGACTCAGTAATGCAGGGTGATATGCTGGTTCCATGCGGGATGTGCTTAGCAAACACCCATTACAAGTCCTGGTTGCCACCTGTCTGCTCTCTTGGAAGAACTATGGAGAAAAAGATGTCATTGTAAGCCCAATTTGCCCTAATAAAAAAATTACTCGGTGATTGCATTCTTCACCAGTGAAGAGTCCCCAGAGAACAGCACAAGGACAGGAAGTAGAGGAATCCATATCTTCTTGCATTCTCAGCATCACTGTTCGATGTGTGCTGGCAGCTACACTCCCCATTCAAGGTGGGCACAGGACAGAGCCCAGAGACATCACAGTCCTGCATGTGCAAATGTACATTTCTGTATGTTACACCTTGCACATTCGGGGTGCTTTGCCTAAAGTCTAGGTTTAGAGAGCCACTCCGTCCCTCAAGGCTTGTGCCTGTCTCTGCTTTTCTGAGGGTCTACAGGTCCTATGTTGTTTGAAAAGGTGGTATGGTGATCTTGAAGTCCCTTACCTCACTGATACATGGCCCATGGGGCCCTACTTGTGTTCACCAAGCTACAGCAAGGGTGACCCCTGCTGACCTCCATCTTCAGTTCGCCCAGGTCAGCCCTGCCTCTGTGAGTGCAGCTCTGCTGTAGAAGCCCTGCTCCACTGGGGCTCTTCCCAAACTCTCTTTTTCTTTGCATGAGCTAGGACCCAAAGCAGAGTATCATAAAAAGGCATTCAAGTTCACATCTCAAGCTTCAGTCTCAAATTCACAAAGAAAATTGGAGGATGCCAGCAACTAGCAGCTGTTTACAATGGCCTGGAATGAAATGACGTCTTCAATTCAATTCAGCAAGCAATCACACAGCACCAACTATTTGCGCAACACACTGACAGAGGCTGGCAAAAAGGCTGCATGGTTTAAATGCACAGCCTGTTCATTCAGCATCGACTCCTTCCACAAAGATAAATCAGAATCTGTGTTGTGATTGGAAGTGTGCTCAACTAGTGATTTTAACAGTTCAAATGCTTTTTTAAAAATGCCACTTACCATCACTGTGTCACTAGACAAATTGTTTAACATGTCTATTTTTGATGCTTCATTAAAATGGCAAGGACTATACTTTGCAGAGCTGTTGTGACAATTAAATAGGAACATATACGTAAAATGCCCAGCATGTGCACTTTTGCACTTTATATTACAATTGTGCATAAGATGGAAAATGACTTATTCTATTAGAATCTCCAGCTCTTAATAGTGCCTATAAGAAAGGGACCTCTTGTCCTCATAAATCCTATATAGAAAAAAATGAAAGAGAATAATTATTTCAGAGACTTGGTTTTGGGGAAAGTTGCTTTGCATTACAAAGAAAATAAATGGGAACTTTCCCCCAGATGGATTGGAGTCCCGGCATGGCTCCTACCATTTTGTTTCACGTGGAAGACAAGCTAAGAGAAAAGCCATAATATAAAGCAGGACAGAGCCCAGTGACCTGGGAAACAATTAACCTGGACCCCCGATCAAACTGTACCTTGTGAAAGTTTTCAGAATCAAAATGAAGTCACTTGTGTAAAATAACAAAAACAAAAACAGAACCCTGACAAATTGATCTGGGGAAGGATATGAAGAAGGGGTTCTCATGCTTGCATACCTGGTAACAAAACTGTCACAAAAGGCTACTAAAACGCAACCTTGCACAGAGCCATCACAAACTTACACAAAAAGTGCTTCTGTGAGGACATCTGCCCAGCAACTGCCTTTCCAGTCTCAGAATAGCATCATCTTTATTATTGATCCTTGTAGCCAAGGATAATTATCACAAAAGAATTATGTCATTCTCCTGCATTTTTCCTTTAAAAGCCATTGTCTTCTTTTAGTTCCCCAAATATGCCCATAGTTTACTATGGCACATGTATTCCCATTGCAATGTCCATCTTCAAATAATTATCTTTTTTTTTTTTTTTTTTTTTTTTTTCTTTTCTGAGACTGAGTCTCACTCTGTCCCCCAGGCTGGAGTTCAGTGGTGTGATCTCAACTCACTGCAAGCTCCGCCTCCCAGGCTCACGCCATTCTCCCACCTCAGCCTCCCGAGTAGCTGGGACTACAGGCACCCACCACCACGCCCGGCTAATTTTTTGTATTTTTAGTAGAGACAGGGTTTCACTGTGTTAGCCAGGTTGGTCTCGATCTCCTGACCTCGTGATCCACCTGCCTTGGCCTGCCAAAGTGCAGAGATTACAGGCGTGAGCCACTGCGCCTGGCCATCATTTTTCTTTAGAGCGCCCATGTCTATGTGTTATTTAGGATGACATAAATGGTGTCAGAAGTGGGACCTTGAAAAAGACCATCAGAAAGCACCAGTGATTATTGGACCTGGCGTGGACTACTCACTTGAGCCTGTTGAATGCTCTGCGTCCAGGGCTCACTTTCTCTGCCTTGGTGCACTTTCTCTCAGGACAAGCCTCCCCCTTTTTGGTAGAGAATTTTTTAAATTATTCAGGATTTTGTTTGGTTACAAGGCTGTCTTAATAAATGATCTTACATCCTTCCTGGAGATGATAAAAGACATTTTGTCTTTTCTGGCAAGTCATTTCTGGTATAAAAACAAGAATCTTTCTGATTTGAGTACCCTGGTTTCCACAGAATTTATATTCTATCTATGAGGCATGTATTTTCTGGTGAACTTACTTTTGTTCTATGCACCTAGTTGAATAATTTGTTTGATCATCATCCCTGGGTTAAAATGAACACTCTTGAGTATAGTCTGAGAGCAAAAAATAAACATTCTAAATGGCTAAAAGCCATCAGGGTGGTTGCCGCTGTCTAAAACATCAGTCCAAACTTCTGACAAGATTTATAGGATCTTGTTTTCTTCAGAGATTAATAAGAAATGGAATGGGATTCTCAAACATAAAGGCATGCTAAGTGTTCTGAGATATTATGGCTCATTCTTGTGCATCTTTTTTAACTGATTGCCCAATTACATCAAGGAAAATTCAGAGACTGAAATGGTCTTTATTGAAACTCTCTAAAAACACCCCTGAAACTATAGAGTTAACATGTAGTGCCTTCTAAG
The DNA here is from genome assembly GCF_002776525.5 of Piliocolobus tephrosceles. NCBI lineage: Eukaryota > Metazoa > Chordata > Mammalia > Primates > Cercopithecidae > Piliocolobus > Piliocolobus tephrosceles. The sequence continues at coordinate 18,203,520 of NC_045438.1, forward strand.
TTCTCTAACTTTCTCTTTCAATTTTTTTCTGCCTACTCTGAATCTGCTGACTTTTCTACTGGTGTTCAGATAAAATTCACTGCTTATTGCATTCCAGCCAATATTTTTATAAAAGGTCCTAAAAGTCATTCAAATTAATAGCTTTACAAACAACAAGAGCTCAATGGTAACCAAGAAACTAGACCTAAGGGTCAACTCTTTTAATGTAAATTTGGGCTTGCCTAACAATTGCTTAGGATAATTAATAATTAATTGAAGGATTGGCTAATATAAAACTAAAAGAACTAGATAAATGTTTATAAAGATATGAAGATTAGGCTTTCAAATAAAACAAGTTGAACTCCTGAGCTCAGAGGAATAAGACATTTCTATCTGGTGTAAAAATTGCTTTGTCTGCCACATAGGGGTGAAGCCAATACATAATCCACTGTAATACTTCCCCACCCACAATGACTAGTCAAGCAAAACAAACCAGCAAAAAGGTAAATTGTTACTAAAATCCAAGGCCACTTGGAGATCTTCTTATATAATTTAGCTAAAATGTAAACATTGAAAATTTAACCCTAATGTCATTTGAAACTGAAAAAAGGATTAAAAGAGGTGTTTTCGTTCTTTTTAAAAACCAAACTGTTTTACTCAAAATTCTGATCCACAGCTCTTATTATATTTACCTATCTGGGCAAACAAAGTGGGGTTGAGGGAAGGTCCCTGAGCCGCCATACTGGGGCTGGAGGTGTGATCTGGGAGCAGAGAGCCATGGCTGATTATGGAGAGTGACACAAACACGGTGCTAGCGTCCAGAATGACAGGTGGGGTGGCAGTCAATATGTGGCCCAGATGGGAAACTGAGGCTCTGATGGGAAACTGAGGCTCTGAACTAAGTCAATAATGAGAAGGAGAAACTGAATATAATTCAGAATACTTTCACAATTTAGGCAATTTAGGCAAAAATAAATTTTTTTAAGTTGCCAGTTCACTTTGAGGTTTCTATCTGGAATAAGTGGATGGTGATGTTATTCACTGAGATGGAGGCGAAAGTTTCGGTGGAAAGATAAGACACCTAGGCCAGGCGCGGTAGCTCACACCTGTAATCCTAGCACTCTGGGAGGCTGAGGCAGGCAGATGACTTGAGGTCAGGAGTTCCAGACCAGCCTGGTCAACACAGTGAAACCCCAACTCTACTAAAAATACAAAAAATAGCCGAGCATGGTGGCATGCGCCTGTAGTCCCAGCTACTCGGGAGGCTGAGGCAGGAGAATTGCTTGAACCCAGGAGGCGGAGGTCGCAGTGAGCTAAGATCGCGCCACTGCACTCCAGCCTGGGTGACAGAGCGAGACTCCATCTCAAAAAAAAAAAAAAGAAAAAAAGAAAGAAAAGATACCTAGTTCTGAATATGATACAATTGCTGGTGTTAGTAATTCAAGCATATAATGACCTTTCACTACTAGCTTGGAGAGAGGCATTGTTTTCTAGGTGACAAAGCATTGTCCCCTCACAGGGCAAGAGAAATGCTCTCGGGTACAGCAACAGCCCTGCTGAGAAGGGGCTGGTCTGGAGGAGTTTCATGGGAACCTGGTTTTCTTCTCTCACTTTTATCTGTGGTGTCTTTTTCCACTGTAAGTTCCACTCATCCCTGCAGCCTAGTTCACGGCTCCTCTTTTCCACGGTGCTGCAGAGATGCTCCAGGCAGAAGCTTCCTCTGGCTGAGACCCAGGCTGGCTGCCCCTACTGGCTGCTCTCCATCCTGAGATGTGCCTGCTCCTCTGCCCCTCTGGGAGACACTCGTACTCCCAGCTCTGATCCTAGAGCCCTGCCTGCTCCTCCTTCCACACATACGAGCCTCAGACCCTACTCACATGGGAGGCCTTTCTCAGTCATCTCTGCCCGGTGTTAACAGCGAGAACCATGTGGTCAGAGTTGTATCTTCCCAAGTTGAATCTGGAAAATGCACATGACCTACTTGTTTAATGATGTAAAAACATGTGCTTGGATCTGATCTCCATCACTGAACCTTAAACGCTGAGTCTTCCCCTTCTCCCGTCTCCTGAGGCTCATGAGTGCCTTATACTTAAGTGATCTGATGCAGGTTATCAAACGCTTATGTTCTACCTGCTACTAAGCTCTAGGCCGAAAAAGGAATATTAAGAGATCCAAGCATTTGCTTGTGCTGGTGTTTTGAACCCTCCAGCCCCTCATCAGTGCTTTCTTCCATTTAGCTGACGTGACAATGGCAGGAAACCAGCACTCGGCATATGATGTTTTACTCCACAGCCCATGCCTTCCACCAGGATGCAACCCTGTTGGCGTCCCAGTCCGCTCTCAAATGCTCAGACTGATATAATAAATACACACTACTTTAAAAAAAGAATGACTTGTTTAAAAACTGCAAAGGCAGCTGATTGCAGACAGCCTCTGAGGAGCTGCTCTCCTTGACCCCCCAAGGCTATAAAATAAATGGAATTTTAATAGGAAGTCTGTTCAAATCCACCAGCTCATCTGGGAATAATGAAGATAAAACCCGAGCCTTGAGCCATGTTTGCAAAATGACTCAAAAAAAGAATTGACATCATTTAAAGGACTCTGAGGCTTAAGGGTCCACACCCTGAAGTACACCCACTGCCCAAGGACACAGAGCAAATGCAGGAACAATGCCCTTCCAGGTGCAAAACAAATCAGACCTTGTCCCTTTCACAGGCATCCAAACACAAATCACCAGTTCCCGACAGAAACAAATCCTGCCCTGCCACGCCACAGAAAAACACTGGAGGCAGTAATGAGCTCAGAGAGGGGCCGAGGGACAATGACAACGTGGGGACCCTGGACCCTTGGGCTCCACTAGCCTTCCCCACAGCATGCAGAGGAGGGCTGAGCTCCTCCCTCTATTACAGAGGAGGCAAAATAAAGGGACTGCTTCCATGAAATCCCTGATCATCTCCCTCTGACCGTCTGAAGAAGCTGTCAGGCCTGGCTGGGTGCTGCCGGTCTCTCAGGGAACTGGCTCTTACCGCAGAGCTCATTTTTGGAGGGGCAGAGGGCGGTCCTGCGTCTCCTTTAATGCCTGCAGGGGACACAGAGGTCACTTAGTCTAGGATCAGGACTGCCAACACCTGCTTTCTCACTATCCCATCGGCCTGGTAAACCTTTGTCTCTCTCTGAACATTCTGCATTTCAGATTGTCTTGTAGACACCATGAAGTGAGGTTTTGGTTTGAGCCAAATTGAAAATCTCTTCTTTAAATGGGAGAGTAAAGCCAAATATTCACAAGCATTGATACAGCTGGCTTTTTTGGTAAATTATGTTGACAATATGGTTATTCTGGGGATTAAATATTTCACGTGTTGAACACAACGCCTGGCACAATGTAAGTTCTATTGTAAATGTGTATTGAATAAAACATAAATAGGATGTTAACGTGATTAAGACAAAGAGAGAAAAGGATTTAAAGAGAGAAGAGGCCAGGAGACGTGGGAGAAGACAATGCCAACAGGTTGTCTTAACAACACATGGAAAGCTCCCCACTGCACAGCCCCAGACGCCTCACTCCACGAGCGAAATCCCTGCACGGCAGGCCGAGACCGTGGGTGCAGCAGTCTGCGTGACGTGAGAGCCATGTCATCACCTATCTAGAAGGAAAGGGGACCTCCGGTTCTGGAACACACAATGGAGGCACATTTCGCTGGAGGCTCCATGTACATTTCTAAATACGTATCAGTGCAGGGACCCTCTGATAAGAAGGAAGTGAGGCCTGACAGAAACTGCCCTTCCAGTAACCCAGAAGAGACTGCTCTGACGGAGACAGCGGCTGGCTGCTCTGTGAATACACCCAAATCTCCTAGGGCAGGAGTGGCAAAGTCACCGTTCCAGGACACACCCGTGACCACACCAGGCTTCCAACAAGGGAGCAGCTGGCTAAGGAACGATGTCCGGGGGCTCTGGCCACATGGAACAGACCCATTCTGAGCTAGAGACACCGCCCAGGCCCACCAGGCATCGGCACGGGCTCCTGCCACGCGCAGAACTCTTCGTCTGGACGGGGTCCCTGCACCAAGAAGGCAACAGGCTCTGAGGGGTAAACTCAAACAAGAGAGTCCCCTGAATCAGCGCCATCTGTCCAAATTCCAAGTATGCCTGCCTGATTTACCAGGGCACTGAAAAGCTTAATAGAGAAGAAAAACCAATCTGTGAACTTTATCCAAAGGACAAAACAGCCACTCAGGTGTGGGAGAGCTGCTCTCTCCCCATGTACACTGCACACGCTCACTCTACATGGACCACAACATCCAATTCACAGGCATGGAAGGGAAACAGCAAAGCAAACAGAAAGGCTTGCTGTGAAAAAGCAAACACGAAACTTCACTTTGGAGTTGTTTTTTAGAAAGCTGCAGTTTGTGAATTTCTCTTGCTTTTTAAAACAGAGTATTTCCAAAACGTGGGCATCAATGCTTGATCTTTTTAGGTGGGGGATAGAAGACTGGGCCATCTTCACAGACCCTCAGACCCCGGCTCTCGGCGTCCCCATCTGCCAGCCAGGCTTCCTGCTTGGGGGACGGCTGCTCCCCTGGCTCGGTGCAGTTTTGCAGCTGCTGGTCTTGCTTAGTGAGGCACAGTTCTATCTGACCAACTGTCTGTACTTCTTCATCCTAAAAATAAATGATGAATGACACTTTAGAATTCAGATCTTGGATTATCATCAAGGTCTTATGATCATGAACTTTCAGAACTTGAAGATAACAAAAGCAGAGGCTCCACACCACAGGTTCGAGTTTCCAAGAACAGACCCCTTCATTTAGCAGAAGGCTGACATGCACTAAATTGGAACGGGTGGCTCTAGGCGACTCGCCTGTGGGCAGTGGAGCTGGGCTTGGGGCTTGGATCTCCTGGTCACCACCAGAGGTCAGCCTGGCAGCCCTGGTGAAAAGCCTCTGCTTTTATCTTAGAGAAAATTAACAAAGATACAGATACAACAGCACTCAACATACCTATTAAGATATAAGGAGAAAAAAATGGCTTTTGTAGGCCAAAAGGGCAACAGTACCCTATTGCTAAAAGAACAGGTATATTCTTGGTAAAGATAACCAAGAAGACAACCCTGTCCTCGCACACTGTCAAGGAACCATGCCTGCTCACACACAGCACATGCTCCCACACACATACATGCACACCCACATACACAGATGTGCAGGCCTGTGCACACATGCAGAACATGCCCGTACGTGCACACATACACACACAGCACATGCACACAGATGCACAGGACCATGCACACACACAGCATATGCCCACATGCATGTACACACACACACAGGTGCACACAACACATGTACACATGCATGTACACACTCACGCACACACACAGCACATGCCCACATATACAGACACAAATGCACAAATACAAGTCTGCCCATGGGAACTGTATGGTGAAGACAAAGCCATCAGGAAACTAGAACCTGTCTTCTTAAGAAAAAAAGGAAGACGAAACATAACTGTCTAACCTGGCTTGGCGGAAGGCACTGGATTTTGGGTATCACTCCATATACTCTGGCGAGGGCATCTTTAAAATCTGCAACCTGATATTAAATACAAGTGTATTCGAAATTAAACTTCAACAGAAAAGATCTGACAGTTCTGGGCTATCCCAAGCGCAACAGTGGCAGGGTCCTGCTCTCCCCTGGCTGGCAGGAACAGATCCCAGCACAGGTGTGAGAATGAAGCCCCCATCCCCACCAGCAAAGCAGAGGATGCTGTCATCCTGGGCTTCATCCCCAGACCACGGGCTGCTCGCCGCGGCTGTTTTCTCTCTACTCCTGTTTCTCTGGAGAGCAGAGCTCTCCTTCTCCCAGTGTCTTTCCAGGCCCCACACTCCCTCCCAAGCTGTCTCACCTGAAATCCCACCTGCCACAGCCACCCTCATCCACCGACTCCTACTCCAGCTTTCACGGCCCACAAAGCTTTCTCAGCCCTGCCCACTCTGAAGTCTCCCTCTCTCCCGACCCCCTTCCCACGGCGGACACATTCTCCTTCACAGAAGGCAGGCCCTGGGAGCCCGCAGGTACCGGTCCCAAAACTGCAAACCTAGACCCCCGTGTGCTCCAACCTCCTCTCGGACGAGGGGTCTCCTCCCCGCTCTACTGAGGGAATCCTCCCCCACTGCTTCGGCCTCGTGCCTTCTGAGTCAAACCTACTAGGAGGACACCTGCATCCTCTAAGCCTCGTGCTCTGGCTTTGGGGACCACCGAGCTGGGGTCACCAGCTCCAGCAGATGCCTTTGCTCCTTGCCTGCCTGTCTGCCCAGACACTGTCCACTCCTTCCCGGAAGCTCTCCTGTGGCCTCCTGAGCACCTGCTCCACTGACCGCCTGGTTACTGGCTGCCATTCCTGCCCCAACTCCTTGGCCTCCTTCACACTATCGCTTCTTCTCCAGCTGCATGGCCATGGGCCAAGATTCCCCCACCATGTGGCCTACTTGGAGGGTCTCTGTCCCTAGTCTCTCCCCAGCACCAGGCAACCACAGCAACAAGCAAACACCCCAGCCTACTCAGAGCTCAGTGCTGCTGGAGGATGAGGTCCTCATGTCTGTGGCTCCCACCTGGCCTCTTCCCAAACTTCCTGCTCTCCCCCTGATCCCCCTCAAGTGGCAACTGGTCTCATATCTTCCAGCCCCCAGTTCTGCTCCACTGAGCCACTCCCTGGGCAGGCTGCAGGCCTCCATCTCAGCAACATATTTCCCAGGAAATGTCTGGGTCAGCAACTCTCCTGGGTTCTCCCACAGCCCCGATTTTCCCATAAAACAGATGAGTGGACAAGTGGCTGGATGCTGGATGCAAAAGCAGAAAGTCTCTCCTGACGATAAATCAAACTCTTTTCAAAGGACAGAACTCTGAGTATCCAACGTGCTGTTTCTGATGCCCAATCAAACGCCATTAGCACCTGAAAGCAGCTCAGCAAAAGTGTGGTCGCTGTGGCTTTTACCACCACTAGAATCAGTTCCCTGGACACCAAGTTCTGGGCAAACATGGCAGGCACATTCCCCTCATCTATTCGCACATGAGTCCAGGTGAGGACTGTGAGGGCCCTGCAAGCAATCATCCTACGGCTTCCCGGGGTTGGGGTTGTGGGGGAGTCTGGAAAGGGCTGGCAGACTCTTTCCTCAAGTCCACTGCTCCCCACGCCCTGGAAAAATGGCTGCACAGGTAAGCAGACACCACTGAGGGCAAAGACACTGTTGCCAATTTATTTCTCAAACTGTCAAGGCACCAAAATAATTGTTCAACATACAGCCATCACCCCAGAACTGCTAAAATCAGTGACTTTCAACCTTTTTCTAAATCTACAACATGTGATAAATACAAAAACTATCTCAGGCCGGGCGCGGTGGCTCAAGCCTGTAATCCCAGCACTTTGGGAGGCCGAGACGGGCGGATCACAAGGTCAGGAGATTGAGACCATCCTGGCTAACACGGTGAAACCCCGTCTCTACTAAAAAATACAAAAAACTAGCCGGGCGAGGTGGCGGGCGCCTGTAGTTCCAGCTACCCAGCTACTCGGGAGGCTGAGGCAGGAGAATGGCGTAAACCCGGGAGGCGGAGCTTGCAGTGAGCTGAGATCCGCCACTGCACTCCAGCCTGGGCGACAGAGCGAGACTCCGTCTCAAAAAAAAAAACAAAAAAAAAACCATCTCAAAGAATTTGATACATTTCTCTAAGGCAAGAGTCTGCAAACATTTTCCATAAAGGTCCACATCGTACATATCCCAGGCTTTGTGGGTGACACATCGGTCTCTATGGCAGCTACATTATGGGAGCACAAGCATCCCCAGGTAATAAAGGATTACCATTTTGTTTACAAAAACAGGCAACCAAGAGTTGAAAACAACTACTTTTTCTTTCCTTTTAAGAGACGTGATCTGGCTGTCACCCAGACTGGAGTGCAGTGGGGCGACCATGGCTCACTGTAGCCTCAAATTCCTGGGCTCAAGCAGTCCTCTGACCTCAGCCTCCTGAATAGCTAAGACCACAGACACATACTATCATGCTCAGTTGCTTTTACTTCTTTGTAGAGGTCTCATTCTGTTGCGAGGCTGGTCTCGAACTTCTAGCCGCAAGCAATCCTCCAGCCTCAGCCTCCCAAGGTCCTGGGATTTACACCACACCTGGCCAAAAACAACTTTTTGTATATGCTTACCAGCTAATAACATCTTGTCATGCTTAAATGTCTATAGTTTTTTTTTTTTTAATCATAAAACAAATCACAATTTTATCATGAAAACAAACCACAAACATAAGACTATGTTACAAAAGTGAATGTGACTCTTCAAACTGCAGATTCCACCTGCTCTGCCAGACCCTGGAGCACACGCTTCTCACAAAAGGAGCCGTGAATCTGTGCTTCCAAATCACTGGTCTAAGAAGCCTTCAGTTCATATGCAACATGCACAGGAAAATAAAATGCAAATAACATCTGTTTACATGATAATGGTTAAGTAGGAAGGGGGTTTGCTTTGGGTCACTTTACAGTCCACTGACTCAGAGGCTGAAATGGCCCTGCTGGAGGTCCCCAGGAGATACACAGGAGAAAAGAAGCAAAAGCAAGACTTACTTGGTAGTAATTGATGGATGGTTTTATCCCCAATTTTAGGAGCACACTAAAATTTAAATTTAAAAAAGTTAGCTGTATAATGAAGGTCCATTTTCCTTTCTTGTTCTTTTCAGATATTACATTTCATGGCAAAAATTAAGACACTCTTAAAGGAAAGTGCTTTTTTTCTATGACTTTATGCAACAAATGTGTCAACATGGACAGCAAATCCATGGTTCCCAGTCCCTGCCTTCCCACCCCTCAGCACACACACTAACTGCTCCAGACACCCTTTCCGGTTCCTGACTCCTTCTGAGCATGGGAGCACAGGGGCCACCACCAAGTGGAGGTGGCACACAGAGCACCACCCATTTGCCACACCTGCTTTAAAAGATAGCAAATGAAATTGGATTCCAGGCTTATCCTGGTAAACTGCATTTGGTGAAATCTTTGAACACAGTCATGCACCACATTTCGACATTCAGTCAGTGAAGGCCTGCAAGTATGAGGCTGGTCCCATATGATCATATTTCTACGGTGCCTTTTCTATGTTGAGATATGTTTAGATACACAAATCCTTACCACTGTGTTACATATAGGTGCCTACAGTACTCGGTACAGTCACACGCTGTATAGGTTTGTAGCCTCACAGCAACAGGCTATACCACAAAGCATAGGTGTGTCGTGGGCTGTATCAGCTAAGTAAGTGCACTCCAAGATATTCACATAATGACAATTTTACACCCCATCACTAAGCAATACACAACCATATGTTAAGTCCCTATAGCTTTCAATTGCCTCCTAAAGCACTGCTACACAGAATCCTACCAAACTACCATATACAGAATTCACGTATTAAATTATAAAGGTACACCGTAAAAATTCTGAATCATTCCAGAAGAATATCCTAGTTCCCCATATTCAAGCCTTTGTAGAAAATTCTAGATCATGATCACAGAACGGACACAACGACTTTGACAGCCTCTGTGGGCACTAACTGATTGTCAGACTGTCTTGGCCACAGAGTTCCTGGAACAAGGACTGAGATGCTGGGCCAGGGTCCTTTCAGCCCCAGACATGGCCCGAACCCACAGGACCTCGCATACCCTAGCTGTTGGTGTTGTATGAATAACAGGTTTCAGACTTTGCAGCAAAAAAAAAAAAAAAAAGTAAACTAGCTCATGAATTTTTTAATATTTATCCTGTTTCAATGATCCTATTTTTGATATATTGAGTTTAATAAAATATTTTTGAAATTAATTTAACCTGTTTCTTTTTGCTCCTTTTAATGACGCTTCTAGAACATTTTAAATGACATCTGTGGCTTGTGTTACATGTCTATTGGGTACCATGCTCCTGACTTGGGTGATCAAGGGAATAAGGCAAAGAGAGAAAGATGTGGGGAAATGTAGCACCTAGCCCAGCATCATGCTTTCTGCTGAGTTGAGACGAGCTTGGCACTCATCCCAGGTCTTTATCTGTGGGTACTCTAGGACATGCCATCAGCTCATCTGAGTCTATGGGAACCCTGAGAACTTTGCTTCAAGATGATTTGTGGTTTTTCAGGTTTGCTGCCTTCATATTATGAAGTGAAGAAAAAAATATTACAGTTTTGTATTGTATTTTATTTTTTTTGACACAGAGTCTTGCTCTGTGGCCCAGGCTGGACTGCAGTGGTGTGATCTCGGCTCACTGCAACCTCTGCCTCCTGGTTTCAAGAGATTCTCCTGCCTCAGCCTCCTGAGTAGCTAGGATTACGTGCACCACCATGCCCAGCTAATTTTTGTATTTCTAGTAGAGATGGGGTTTCACCATGTTGGCCAGGCTGATCGTGAACTCCTGACCTCGTGATCCACCCGCCTTGGCCTCCCAAAGTGTTGGGATTACAGGCGTGAGCCACCATGCCCGGCCTGTTGCAGTTTATGATAATTTGAAAAGCCAACCTATGAGAAAAATATAATTTGTGATACCAGTTTATGAGGAAAAATGAGGGGTCTTAAATTTTGACTTCTTAATTTTATTTTTAGATTAAAATTAAGGCACTAAGAATTATAGATTTCCCTTGCAGAAACTAAGAATATAAATTTCCTATAATTGTTCTTTATAGGTTCTAGCAAACATACTCTCAGTAGTGCTTTGCCCTTGCAGGCCCTCGGTGAACATTTACTGAATGAATGAATGAATGAATGAATGAATGAATGAATGAATGAATACAGGACCCACCATCCCCATCTACAGCAACAGCGGGGCAGCACTGGGCCCTGCTGAACCCCCACAGGGACTCCAGGACTTAAGAGTTTTGCACATGTCTCAGATGTGTGTGTGCGCGTGTGTGTGTGTGTGTGTATGTATGTCTTAGTCTGTCCAGTGTTGCTATACAGGAACAGCTGAGGCTTGGTAATTTATTTAAAAAAGAGGTTTATTTGGCTCACAGGACTGCAGGCTGTCCAAGAAGCATGGAACCAGATTCTGCTTCTGACAAGGGCCTCAGGAAGCTTCCACTCATGGCAGAAGGCAAAGAGGAGCTGGTGTGTACAGAGATCACATGGCCAGAGAGGAAGCCAGGGGGTGGGGGCGGTGCCAGGCTCCTGTTAACAACCAGCTCTCTGGGGAACTGAGTGGGAACTCGCTCACCACTGCAAGAGGGCATTAATCTATTCATGAGGGATCCTTCCCCACAACTCAGACACCTCCCACCTCCACACCGGTGATCAAATTTCAACATAAGATTTGGTGGGGATAAACCAACCACATCCAAACCATAGCAGGAAAGCTACTGAGTTTCAACAAGTATAAGTAGGAGCCACTTAATAAGCTATTTGTTGAATACAGAGATGAATTATTTAGAAAATTGATTTTCTTTTTTTTTTTGAGACGGAGTCTCGCTCTGTCACCCAGGCTGGAGTGCAGTGGCCGGATCTCAGCTCACTGCAAGCTCCGCCTCCCAGGTTCACGCCATTCTCCTGCCTCAGCCTCCTGAGTAGCTGGGACTACAGGTGCCCGCCACCTCGCCTGGCTAGTTTTTTTGTATTTTTAATAGAGATGGGGTTTCACCGTGTTAGCCAGGATGGTCTCGATCCCCTGACCTCGTGATCCGCCCGTCTCGGCCTCCCAAAGTGCTGGGATTACAGGCCTGAGCCACCGCGCCTGGCCTAGAAAACTGATTTTCAAATTTTCGGCAGTATCCATTTATCCTCCTTTCTCTGTTTGATTAAATGAACTGGTTTATGGAGTCAGCCTGGAAAACACCAGCACTCTGTGGCAGGGTCAGGACCGTAAGAACCATATTTTGAAACAGAAGGCATCTTTCTTATTATCTCCAAAGTGGTTCCTACCCCTCCAATCTTTCAGCAATGACAGACTTTCTTTTTAATTGTAAGTCTCCTGTGCTCCAGGAGCTACCTAAGACACTCTATTGGTTAATCATCATAATTACTTTTTTTTTGTTTTGTTTTGAGACAGTTTTACTCTTGTTTGCACAGGCTGTAGTGCAATAGCATGACCTCAGCTCACTGCAACCTATGCCTCCTGGGTTCAAGCCATTCTCCTGCTTCAGCCTCCTGAGTAGCTGTGATTACAGGCATGCACCACCACACCTGGCTAATTTTTGTATTTTCAGTAGAGATGGGATTTCACCATGTTGGCCAAGCTGGTTTTGAACTCCTGACCTCAGGTGATCTACTCACCTCAGCCTCCCAAAGTGCTGGGATTCTATGCATGAGCCACCACACTCAGCCCACAATGACTTTTGAACAGCGAATTAGCTAATTAGCTACATTTTTTGGGTGAGAAAATGTTTCCTAAAATATTGCTCTTACTGCAAGAAAGCAATGCTTCCTCTATTAAAAACCTAACATTAAATTATATAGAGCAAATTATATACACAAACTATATACAAATCAAAGCGTACAGGTCTGTGTACGTTTCTTAGCATATGTACTTGGTAGTGCAGATTTTAAGAGCTAGAAGAGACTTCAGGGTTGATGGCAACCTATCCCTTTATTTTACAGCATGGAAAGAAGATCTAGAGGTCAGATACACAAACTGTACAACTAGTTAGTGTCAGAACCAGGATGAAAAGGCCCATCTAAAGCCGTGAGCTCTGGGAGGTGATTTTTTAAAAAGTTTATTCACAGGGCATTCTTTGATGTAATCTCGGTCCCCGCTAACCGTGCCAAGCCCCTCTTCTATCAGCGCCTGAGCTCTAGCCCACCCAAGTCGCAGCTGTTAGACCGCGTTTCATCAGATGACACAGGAGACCATCTGTGTGAGACGATTTTGTGCATTGAGGAGGCAAAGCACATGTCTAGATAAGCAATGGAGGTTTATTCATCTTTTAAGCAGATTTAATTCAGAAACGTTAAATACAGCTGATTAGCAAAGGCTCCTGGTATTATTCTGATTTGAAGGAGAATTGCTCTAAAACAAGCTGCGTAAATTGCAAAAGCAGCAACACGGAGGCTGTGCAATCGCCTGTCATGTTTTTTACAATGACTTCACTGGTTTATTATGACCTCTTATGATGAAGGTCAGTGAGAGCAGCTAAGACACTGACATCCTGAAATGTCCAGACGGAGAGGTAAGGGCACACCCTGGTTCTCTAGTGACCAGATTTGGACAGTGAGTGGGCTGGGCGTGGCCCTCGGGAGGCACTTTGTTTTACAAGTTCACTGGTTCAAGTGGTGACAACATATTCCCCTTTTCAAGAACTGAGGTGAGGGCAGACAGGGACGATTCAGGCAGGTTTGGGTCATTTCTGGGGCTTAAATAACCCTGGCCAACATCTCTTTCCTGCCTGCTTGTTCCAGGAGCTCTGTGACAAAGACCCACAGACTTCCTGAGGTTCCGTCTTTCTAAGAAAAAGGAAACGACCTGTTAATGCACTATCCTTTATCAGGAACCATGGCTGAGAAAGGCACGTGCTGGTTGGAGTTCTCATTTTCCCTATGGCCGACTCTGATGATGAGATGGTGCCCAAAAAGGCATCCCAATACTCTGCACCCACTCTGTGTGATCGTGATGTAGAATGATCCGGAAGGCTTGGTAGGCACAGAACATTCCTCAGGAATGATTCCACTGGCCAAACAGTGCACATGCAGAAGCTGCTGGAGGGCAGCGTGGTCTACACTCACTCCCCTGGATCCAGCCGTCAGGCTTGGGAGACAGCAGGGATCCCTACTGGGAAGTGCAGCAGGAGCAAGGGCGCACCCACCTGTTGAGGTCCAGCTCCCTGTAGAGTTCCAGGCTTCTGCCAAAGTACTTCTTCTGGGAGTTGAGCGCGTCCACCTGGGCGGCACAGGTCCCATGCTTTTCCCACTCATGCTTCCTGTGAGGATTAGAAAAAAATCTCCACTTAAAAGTAATGAAACAGGCTGGGCACAATGGCTCAGACCTGTAAATCCAACACTTTGGGAGGCTGAAGTGGGTGGATCACCTGAGATCAGGAGTTTGAGACCAGCCTGACCAACATGGTGAAACCCATCTCTACTAAAAATACAAAAAAATGAGCCGAGTGGGGTGGCAGGTGCCTGAAATCCCAGCTACTCAGGAGGCTCAGGAGATTCACTTGAACCGGGGAGGCAGAGGTTGCAGTGAGCCGAGATCATGCCATTGCACTATAGCCTGGGCAAGAGAGAAATTCCGTCTCAAAAAAAAAAAAAAAAAAAAGTAATGAAACTGATTCCTAATAAAAATGCTCAAGCATGTTTTGTCTTAGCACAGACTATTCCCGTGCAGTAGGCATGTCATTTCTTTTACAAAGTAGGAAGGATAAAATTCCTTATAGGCAACATAGGCAATTATTTCAATCCCCCACGATGAAATAATCAGTTTCAGTTCACGTCTACAATTATAGCTTGCTCAATTAACAACAAATCAAAGCTAGAAAAAAGAACACGATGCTGCCCTAACCCCCCACCGATTCACAAAGCAACGTGTAGTCTCCTGCAGTGAGTGCGTGCTTCGCAGCCAGGAAATTTCGCAGAGTGGCACAAACTGTCATTTCTAAGCAACCAGCCACGGAAAGGCAGGACAGCTAATTACCAGGAAACACCTCAGGCCCATTTTCCATGTCAGCTTCTACAAATTATAGTTCAAGCATCCATTCTACATAGAGGACAATACGAACAACTGAACAGCCCATAACCAAAGGGCTGCACATGGACAGCAATTTGTATTCCAGAAACATGTGGTCACTGATAATGATTCCTGATATTTTACCGCAGATTAAAGGCTTACAAAAATCTTTCACGTTCTTCATTTGGTTCTCAAAACTCTGCAAGGCGAAAATATCACTGCTAGTTTAGAGACAGGGAACGGAAGCCCAGCAGGGCCAGGGGACTTGCTGAAGGTCACTCCGAGCCTGCCCTCGAAGGCCACTCTCAAGCCCAAGGTCAGCGCCCTTCCCACTGCACTGGGCTGCTGTCCAATCAACTGCTGACGAGACTGACAGCCACCTTCAGAATGACCGGCATGTCATTCAGATGTTTATCATCATTAGCATGAAAAGACTAAATGGGAATCAGATTTCCTCAGCTTTATTAGTGATAAATTCTGATGTTTTAATAAATAACATTCATGCAATCACTTATAAAGCACTTATATGCAGTCTTAAAAATACAATCTAAATGTGCATTAATTCATTGGCAAAATTCATCCAAAATACTGGTTTTAAATAATTCCTATCGATTTAAGTCGCAGAAAACGATGAAAAGTTGAAAACAGGAAGGATAAAAGTGGATGAGTAACTATCTTCATCTAGAAGACTTTCCAGAGCGAATTACCTGATAAATTCCTATATCCTATGGGGTAGAAAAAAAGAGATTATTTTAAACTAATTGAAATGTAACCTGAATTCCAGGTGACTTAGTTGCTATGAAACAGGGGTAATTCTGCAGGTGAGATGAGGTGTGCCGAGCCCTTCCACACGAATGAAAACAGTTCCTTGCTCACAATAAACTGCAAATGTCAGCCACCATTATTCTTGGAGCAAGCTTAACTCAACAGATGTTGGAAAGAGACTGATATTCATGGAGCTCAACGACATTCACTCACACATCATTTGGAACTGGACCATTTTTATTTTTAAGCATCAAAACGGTCAGTCACCAATGCGAAGTGACTCAGCTTGTTGCCCTCTATGGTGAGAGACACCCTGACTCACCCACCAAGCGTAGACGCAGCCAGGAGCGGATGTCCCGGGCTCACCCACCCACTGTCACCTGGCCCGCTCGGCCACAAGAGGCAGCCAGTCCTCGGGGCCGGTTATGCCCAAAGACACATTGCACAGCAGTGCTGTGACACCTTCCCCTGCCCAAGGAGCAGAGGTGGAGAAGCCAGAGGCCAACCCCCATGGAGTTAGTCAGGTGACCTGAGTGATAGGCACAGGACTGGGTGACACAGCGCAGACAGGAGCTCCTCCCTGATATTTTGTATTTAGGAGCACTCAAAAATATAAATATTAATGTGTGTGTGAGATTTATCCTTTTCATTTAGAACCAGTTTTTTTAAATGTGTAATTCAACTATCAACTTGAAAATTTAAAGTACGTCATCTTGCCTTTATCAGAGCACAAAAATAAATGCATACTTTGCCCACACTGTTTTGATTAAATGCTCAAGATCCAGCTCACTGAAGGCCTTTGCATGTTTGCTGATTTATTTTCAGCCATTTGGCTAGTCTGACAGACTCTATCATGGAACATTGTAACAACTGGAAAAATTCTCTTTCATATAACTCAGTTACCATACACTCATTATCTGAAGTACACTGTGAAGTGACATACAATTTTTTTCCCTATCTTCTTCCATTTCAACTTATCATGGCCATTATTTTGAAATAATTTTCTAGAACACAGGCTGTGCAGAACAGGTGACTGAGACCTGAACCATTCACCATCCGAATTTTCATTAAGAGTGGTTCTCTGTACTCAAGCGTGATTCAATGCACAGAGGGAGGGTCCGTGAATCCTAAGGCCACTTCACTGCCACACCGATGAACCAGGAAGATGGACATCACTTCCATTTCATTTTGTTTTAAAAAGCTTTCTTCTAAACTTAACTTATAACTTTCCTGAAAATTACACACAAAATATTACTAAGTTAACCTTTCTACCTAAAATTTGATGGGTTGTAATCTGAATTATAAATTGCAACACTGAAGTGGGAGAAAATAATTACCTTCAGTTAACATAATGTTAATAAAAGGAATTCACTTCATGCTATTAAAAAAGCCATGATTTTAAAAGCTACCTTGAATTCAACATGGCATTTAGGTCCTAGGCTCAGCTTCGGCTGAACTTAAAGGCACCTCACCCTGACTGAGGTCTCAGCCTCACATGCTAAGTCTCACTTTCTCTCCTCCCTAAGTCATAGGCATGAGATCATCATCTTAGAAGACATCTTTTTTTTGAGATGGAATCTTGCCCTGTCACCTGGGCTGGAGTACAGTGGCGTGATCTCGGCTCACTGCAACCTCCACCTACTGAGTTCAATTGATTCTCTTGCCTCAGACTCCCAAGTAGCTGGGATTACAAGTGTACGCCACTGTGCCCAGCTAAATTTTGTATTTTTAGTAGAGATGGAGTTTTGCCATGTTGGCCAGGCTGGTCTTGAACTCCTGACCTCAAGTGATCCACCTGCCTTGGCCTTCCAGAGTGCTGGGATTACAGGTGTGAACCACCGTGGCTGCTCTCTTTTTTCTTAATGTATTTCAAGACAGGAGCACAATTTCCTTAAGCAATATTCTCTCCTGTCTGATATAGACTAATTCTTAGATATGCAAGCATTTGACTTTGTTGAGCCTCAGAAGAGAAAATTTGTATCTTTCTTTTTTTTTTTTTTTGAGACAGGGTCTCAACCCCCCCGTCACCCAGGCTGGTTATCACCCCAGCTGATCACAGCCCATTGCAACCTTGAGCTCCTGGGACCACAGACACACAATACCACATCTGGCTGACTTTTAAAATTTTTGGTAGAGACGGCATTTTGTCATGTTACCAGGCTGGTCTCGAACTCCTGGACTCAAGCAATCCACCCACCTCAGCCTCCCAAAGTGCCAGGATTACAGGCATGAGCCATTGTGACTGGCTAAGAAAAGTTTTCAAGCATAGTAATAAATATCACATAGGTTAGAAAACAGGCTTATAAGGTAAATTCCACTTGCTTTCATTTTTTTATATACTGGAGAAAGGCACCAAAAATGCCATAACAGAATCATATCTCATAAAAGGTTGTTCAAACTGCTCAGCCCCATAAGACAGATTCTGTTATCTTGCTTCCCACACAGTTTCCACTTAGAGTGATTCATCACGCTCCCCACACCCGCTCAGACAGCAATCAAGACAGCAATCAGAGGCTGGGACTTACCAGAAGCGGCTGCGATTGGGAAATGAGTGAATTACATCAGGCCAGTATGCCTTCATTTCTGGCAAAAGATCCTATGCATTAAAATAAAAAAATAAATAAAAGAAGTCTATGCAGGATCTTAATAATAAACTCCAAACTCAGAAGATAAATTTGATAAACTGACACATTCAAAGAATTGAGCTCTGCTAATTAACAATACTTGGGTGAGTAAAATAACCCTATACTTATTTTGTACAAAGTGTTTGTTAAGATATATCTACAAGTGCAATTTGAGTAATCATAAAACTGCACACGAAAATACAAGCTCTTACAGGTGAAGGGATACAGTGTACATCCAAACAATGGAATATTTGCAGCAACAAAAACCAATGAACTATCAAGCCATGAAAAGCCACTGGAGGAACTGTAAACATATATTGCTAGTGAAAGAGGCCAATCTGCAGAGGCTCCATACTATACGATTCCGATGATG
Organism: Piliocolobus tephrosceles; assembly: GCF_002776525.5. NCBI lineage: Eukaryota > Metazoa > Chordata > Mammalia > Primates > Cercopithecidae > Piliocolobus > Piliocolobus tephrosceles. The sequence continues at coordinate 18,221,931 of NC_045438.1, forward strand.
TGACCATTTGGAAAAGGGAGTCTTAAGATACAGAAATGAGATTTGCAGTTGCTAGGGGTTCAAGGGGAGGAAAGAAGGGGAGGTATGGCTCAGGGGGTCTGAGGCCAGGGGCTGCTCTGCACCGCACTGGGTGGGACTTGCTCTCCTGCATTTATCCAAAGCCACACAACTGCACAACACAGGAGTAAACCCTAATGTTAACGCTAAACTTTATTTAATAATGAAGTATCAGTATCAGTTCATTAATTGTAACAAATGTAACACACTATAGAAGATGTTAATGATTGGGAGATTTGAGAGGAAGGGAGTGAACTGTCTGTAATCTCCATCCAATTTTTCTGTAAACCTAAAACTGTTCTAAAAACAACATCAGCGGGACGTGGTGGCTCACGCCTGTAATCCCAGCACTTCGGGAGGCTGATGCAGGCAGATCAGGAAGTCAGGAGATCAAGACCCTCCTGGCCAACCTGGTGAAACCCCGTCTCTACCAAAAACACAAAAATTAGCTGGGCATGGTGGCACATGTCTGTAATCCCAGCTACTCGGGAGGCTGAGGCAGGAGAATCACCTGAACCAGAGAGGCAGAGGTTGCAGTGAGCCGAGATCGAGCCACCGCACTCCAGCCTGGCGACAGAGTGAGACTCCGTCTTAAAAAACAAACAAACAATAAACCATCAATTAAAACAAACAAACAAAGGACAAGCTCTTCTTTTCCCAGAGAAGAGCTTGTGTGAGCTGGGCAGCCTGGGCTCTACACTGCACCGGTCACGCTAAATTCAATGGAACTGGAGTTTACTTTTCAATTTCTACACACCCTCTACACCAAAAAAACCCAAAATAGTCAGTAAAAAGATGCTGAACAAACTTCGGATAACTTCATTTTTCTTCCCTTTCTCCTGTTTTCCAGCACCCTATATGAGGGTTCTTTCCTCAGCCCATTTGTAATGTGGCCCCACCCCACAGCCCCCGCCCGTGTGGGCGCAACTCTGACCCCCTGCAGCCCCCCACCCCGCCTCTCCTGCCCCACCATGCTGGCTTCAGCCCCACCAGCCCTCAGGATGATCTAGGCCACGATATGATTGACTGTGCAAACTGGGCTACTTCCATTTGGGACAATGCAAAGTTGGATCTACCGCTACACAACGAGGAAGCCAGGACTACTCTGAGGAGTGACGGTTCAGGCCACCAGACCCATGACCCGCCGCCCCCCACCCAAAAGGCGATTCAGCCTTCCTGTCCTGGATGCCTCGGGGATATGCAGTCCCATGGTGCCTCTGCACCAATCTCTCCCCTCCTGGGTTTCCGCCTTTCCCGGCTGTAGGCACACATGCCCCTTTTCACCTGGTTGTTATCACGGGGCTCCACCAGCACTGCCCCCTCTGCCCATCAGGCCCACACCCGTCAGCGCTGTCCCCTTAGCCCACCCACATCTGTCAGCCCTGCCCCCTCACCTACCCATGTCCACACTTATCAGCCCTGCCCCCTCACC
>NC_045438.1:18223429-18240280 GCF_002776525.5 Piliocolobus tephrosceles
CCCCCTCACCTACCCATGTCCACACTTATCAGCCCTGCCCCCTCACCCACCCACACCCACACCTGTCAGCCCTGCCCCTTCACCCACCAATACCCACACCCGTCAGTCCTGCCCCCTCACCTACGCATGTCCACACTTATCAGCCCTGCCCCCTCACCCACCCACACCCACACCTGTCAGCCCTGGCCCCTCATCCACCCATGTCCACAGACCATGTACATCCCTACACCTGTCATTTCGATTCACCATCCTCATGCTAATTATGCCTAAAGCCACCTTTCCTCTGACCCTGAAGATCCTCTATGTCACCACCTGGAGGTCTCAAGGGCATTTCAAACTCAACATATCCTGAAGTGGCCTCTTCATCACGCCTCCCCAGAGCCCGCTCCCTGCAGTGAGTCCTGGAGGAGAGGAGGAGCGTCTGTGTGAGGAGCTAGAGACAGCACCAGGCTCGGGGGTGTCCGTTCTAAGTCTCATGGCAGTGCCCAGCCTCTTGGCTTATCCCACTGAAGGTCTTCATGGGGAGGAAAAAGAAAACAATTCCATACAGATTAGAACTTGTGGGCTGGGTACGGTGGCTCACACCTGTAATCCCAGCACTTTGGGAGGCCAAGGTGGGTGGATCACCTGAGGTTGGGAGTTCGAGACCAGCCTGACTAACATGGGGAAACCCTGTCTCTACTAAAAATACAAAATCAGCTGGGTGTGGTGGCACATGCCTGTAATCCCAGCTACTCGGGAGGCTGAGGCAGGAGAATCACTTGAATCTGGGAGGCGGAGGTTGCTGTAAGCCAAGATTGCGCCATTGCACTCCAGCCTGGGCAACAAGAGCGAAACTCTGCCTCAAAAAAAAAAAAAAAAAAAAAAAAAGAACTGGTGATGGATTCGCAACTAATGACCTTGGGGAATGTACCATTCCTTGGAAGGACCCACAACTTCCACAAATCTTTCCATTCTACTGCATATTTTAAAGAAGGCTCCAGTTACCACCACCTCCCTGGGTCCAGGACCAGTTACCCTGACATATACTGGTTACACACAGGAACTGCTGGCACCCCTAAGGAAAGATGAGGGCGTGTGTACGTACGCGTGAAGACTCTGCATGCCATGAGGTATGGGTATCTCAAAGGAACGCCTCTGCTAGTATCTCTAATAAATTCCCACCCTGTGAGTTTTCTTTAATCAAGCTCTTGTACTGGAAAGGCCCAGCATGTCCACCCTGCTCAGAAACCCGTCCACCAGATAGGACAGCCCCAGGCCTGTGCTCTCTGAGCCTCAGCTGTCTGGAGATGCCTGGCAATATAGCACACCAACCGGATTCCCACGTGAACCATCTGACCCAGGAGTCCTGGGACCTGGGACGAGGCGGGACTGGCGGGCGAGCGTCAGGATCTGCACAAGGTTGACACAGGGGAGTGTCAGGGCTTGCTCTGGTTGGAGCCCCTCGCTCAGGCCCCTCATGCAGTGGCTTGGGCACAAGGCAGGGGAGGGGAGGGAAGGGGAGAGGAAAGGTCAGCTGGTGTAATTTGTGGGGTTGAGATAGCAATACTTACTAAAACAGCACCAAGGGCTCAATTCTGGTGAATACATTCATGACCCTATAATTTTAAAGATGACTTTGAAAATACACTTGTGAAGAAAAGAGTTAATCTAGGTCAACACTCTGCAGTAGAAATATAATTAAAAGTCAATACCTTAATCTCTTCTAAATTGAAGGGCCACGATCTATTACATCCTTCACTTTTGTCAGGCCTGGAAATTCAAATTTAAAAGAGAAAGTAAGAAATATGAGTCTTGGTTGGGGTGGCTTCTACACGACCCTAGAAAACACTTTCATTAAAGTCTGCAAAGCATAAAAAGAGAAATTCTAATTGGGAATTCCTTATCCCATGCAGGACGCTTAAGAAAGAAGACACGGGTAAGAGTAGTCAGAGTTCGAATGTCTTTAGAAGAGAAAAGAAATTGTGTTAAGAGCATCCAGGAGTAATGCAAACAGGCCACTGCTTAGTAAAGGAAGCGCAATGGATGGCCTAGTAGCACCTAGGAGCGGGGGCTCTGGGGTCGCCCTGCCTGGGTTGACAGCAACCTCTGCTGCTCCCTAGCACCAGGACCTAAGTAAGCTGACCCCTGGCCAATCTCCATGCCACAGATCCGGCATGAGAACAGCGAGAGCCTGTTCCTTTCAATGGTGAGGAGGACTCCAGGAGATGACAAATGTAACATGTCAGAAAGTACCGAGCGTATGACAGAAGATCAGCTAGCAGGATGTTCATTTCATTTTTAGTAGCAAACGCACGTACACTATCTAGAACTTTAACTCCATCCTCACACATCTAATTCTGGACATATCAACTCTGACTCTTGAGTGTTGCTTACTCTACAAGGTCACCAACTTCCTAAGACCCCGACCTCTCAGAGCTCAAAGAGGCCAGGGAGGAGAGTGTCTTCAGGGTCAACAGCTGGACCAGCACCTGAAACCCGCCTGATTCCATGCACCGGACTGGACGGCATTGCAAAGCTTCATTCCAGCCTCAGAAATGAAACGGCCACGACGAGCAGAGGCACCATTAGAGCATTTGGCAACAGCAGGGGAGAGGACACCATGCAAAGTCTAGGAAAGCCACGAGCCCCAGAGACAGGAGGTCAAGGTCATCTGAGCAGCCTGAGAAGAAAGTGAAACCCGAGTAGCTACATTCCAATTTAACTTGTTTCCCACTAATCCCTCTTCCTAAGGAACCAGGAGGCACCAATAAAGCTAAAAGGGCCGTTTTCAATCCTGGCATCGAGGCAGCAGGACAAAACTGGTCTTTCAGATGGGGCGATTCATGCGCCCAGTTCAACGTCACAAGTATGTCCATGTTAAATAGAAAAGAATTAACTAATGGCAGACAACACCAGAAAATAAATTTGAGTGTCTCCGAAATGTGTACAAGAGAGATACACACATTTATGTATTTTCATGCAGTTATTTATAATAAATCCCAAGAGAAGAACAAAATGAGCAAATTAAAATGTAGTGACTCTAACATGCACCGAGAATCTGTAAATACTATTTTAAAAAGTGTTACTGGCTGGGTGCAGTGGCTCACACCTGTAATCCCAGCACTTTGGGAGGCCAAGGCAGGCGGATCACCTGAGGTCAGGAGTTTGAGACCAGCCTGACAAACATGGTGAAATCCTGTCTCTACTAAAAAATACAAAAATTAGCTGGGTGTGGTGGGGCACACCTGTAATTCCAGCTACTTGGGAGGCTGGAGCAGGAGAATCACTTGAACCTGGGAGGCGGAGATTGCAGTGAGCCGAGATCGTGCCACTGCACTCCAGCCTGGGCAACAGCGTAAGACTCCATCTCAAAAAAAAAAAAAAAAAGTGTTATTGTTATATGAAGACAGAATTAAAGAACAAGAGAATCAGTGTTCTGCTAGAAAGACTAAAGATATTTTTGAATAAGAATCTGGTCTATTGGATAAACTCCTAAAAATAAACAAGAATAAATACATCCAAGCTAGGGTCCCCAGTCAGAGAGCCTCTTCTGCCTAAGATTTAATTGTGTGAGACACTTGCCATAGTCCATGTATTGTCCAGTAATCCGGAGGGTCTCTACAGTCGTTTTGAATTTTCTAGGGAGAAAGTATGACAAGAAAATGATTGGCTCTTTATTAAAATACACTTAGAACCCTATTAAAATACATTTAGCAACTAGTTGCAACATATGTCAATGATACAGGTACTGTGCTAATTACACAAGCTCAAATCAGTGTTAGTTCATAATAAATTGCTTACAACAATATATCCATGAGGAAGCTACACTAGGGCTGGATGTTCTAAGCCAATCCTCAAACAACTGACTTAATAGAAACAGCCATTTTTGTTAAGCCATTCCTCAAATATTTGACTTAACAGAAACAGGTGCTCGTATGAACCGAGCACAGTGGCTCACTCCTGTAATCCCAACACTTTGTTTGGGAGGCCAAGGTGGGTGGTTCAACTGAGGCCAGGAGTTCTAGACCAGCCTGGCCAACGTGGTGAAACCTCGTCTCTACTGAAAATACAAAATTGTCCGGGTGTGGTGGCAGGCGCTTGTCGTCCCTGTTACTCTGGAGGCTGAGGCAGGAGAATTGCTTGAACTCAGTGAACCAAGATCACACCATTGCACTCCAGCCTAGGTGACAAGAACAAAACTGTGTCTCAAAAAAAAAAAAAAAAAAAAAAAAGGCTGGTCACGGTGGCTCATGCCTGTAAACTCAGCACTTTGGGAGGTGGAGGTGGGCAGATCACGAGGTCAGGAGATCGAGACCATCCTGGCCGACCTGTGAAACCCTGTCTCTACTAAAAATACAAAAATTAGCTGGGCGTGGTGGCACACGCCTGTAATCCCAGCTACTCGGGAGGCTGAGGCAGGAGAATCGCTTGAACCCGGAAGGCGGAGCTTGCAGTGAGCCGAGATCATGCCACTGCACTCCAGCCTGGTGACAGAGCGAGACTCTATCTCAAAAAAAAAAAAAAGTTAAGCCAATCTGATGGGAACACTCTCATTTGCCCAGAGATAATTTACTTAACATACACCCGAACATACATGTTTAAGGACAAAAGGCTGAGAGTACCCTGCTAAACTAATGCTTGTTCAGGTGCCAAGTCTAAATAGATTAGTGAAATAATAAGTATCAAAAAATTTGGAGCCAGAAAAATAAAAAGGTAAGGAGTATATCCTTAATCACCATCATAAAGATAAAATAATAGAGAAAAAAAACTCAGCTTAGCATTTTTTAAGTACCTTCAAATTGTTTAGCTAAAATGGAGTTTTTCCAAAACAGTCATCCAGAAATATATGTGGGCTATGGGAGCGGATGAAGCACAGGGCATGCCTGGCCCAACACTGTGGGGGCAGCAAAGGAAAGCACAAGTCTGAGCCCAGAGGACCCGCCCGGGCACCAGGATCCATCCCGCCCAGCGCTTTCCCCAAATTTGCCTTTTGTGGGAGGCGGCTTCAGTTCACAGTGGATCTGGAAAGGAGGGGGAGTCTGGTTCAGCTGAGAGGTGTCAGCTACTGAAAGCCTGAGCGGCAAAAAGGCTGGAAACACGGCAATCTCTAGTATTAGAAATGAACAAAGGCCGGGCGCGGTGGCTCAAGCCTGTAATCCCAGCACTTTGGGAGGCCGAGACGGGCGGATCATGAGGTCAGGAGATCGAGACCATCCTGGCTAACACGGTGAAACCCCGTCTCTACTAAAAATACAAAAAACTAGCCGGGCGAGGTGGTGGGCGCCTGTAGTCCCAGCTACTCCGGAGGCTGAGGCAGGAGAATGGCGTGAACCCGGGAGGCGGAGCTTGCAGTGAGCTGAGATCCGGCCACTGCACTCCAGCCCAGGAGACACAGCAAGACTCCGTCTCAAAAAAAAAAAAAAAAAAAAAAAGAAATGAACAAAACTGGGCTGGGCGCAATGGCGCAGGCCTATAATCCTAGCAGTTTAAAAGGCCAAGGCAGGTGGATCACTTGAGGTCAGGAATTCAAGACCAGCCTGGCTGACATAATGAAACCCCGTCTCTACTAAAAATACAAAAATTAGTTGGGCATGGTGGTGGGCTCCTATAGTTCTAGCTACTTAGGAGGCTGAGGCAGGAGAATGGCTTGAACCCAGGAGGCGGCGGTTGCAGTGAGCCGAGATCGCACCACTGCACTCCAGCCTGGGCGATAGAGCAAGACTTCTTCTCAAAAAAAAAAAAAAAAAAAAGGAATGATCAAGGGCATAATTTGAGCCACATAAGCGAAACTGCATTTTCACTTGTCAACAGAAAAATCAGTTGAGGAAGTAGAACAGAAAGTCCTTACAGCTAAGTGCTAGAGGAAGAGGGTCAGAGGCCAAAACCTGTAACTTCACCTCTGCCAGCCCAACTCCATCCCTCAGGGAACCCAGTTCAAAGCCAGAAGCTTGGCTCCTTTCCTGGGGGCACTGCGGAGAGCAACGCCTGCACCACACAGGGCTCTGAGGGCTCTGCACCGCACTCAGTTCCCAGGCCTACCTGCATGGAGCTGTGGGAGAGCCCAGGACACTGGGAACCCCAGAAAGCTCAAGCACCTTTGACACAAGCATCTCATCGGAGAGGGCACCAGGGACGGCCCTCACTGCCTAGGAGGACACCTGGGCTGGGACAGAACCCTTCACCATGGCTGCCTGGTAGGAAATACACTCCCTAACAAGGACATTTTGCTACAGATTTTTAGAAAATCTTTTTCTAAAGCCTCAAGGCAAAGATGTGCCTCCACGCAGATTTACATTAGTGTGCAGGGACACACCCACATTTTCTCATGTAAATGCCTCCCTGAATGCAGAGCAGCTGACTCTCAGGCCCTGGAGGCAGATCCTTCAGTGTGGGTCAAAGACAGCGCTTAACTTCAAGCTCCTCCTCCACTGTCCTTGGTGGTCCTTCCTTCTGTAGGAACCAAGGACTCCAGCAATCCCTCACTATATCTCAGAACGCCAGCCACACTCCCAACAACTGAAAGTTGGTGCAAAGCAGCTTCCGGCTCCTCCTGTCCACTGCCCCTACCCCAAGGCAAGGAAACAGCACCAGGAGCGCAACGTTAAGTCTGCAAAACTGAAAACGGGGCAGTCTCGTGTATAGAAATGAGCAAGAGCATAATTTGAGCCAGATAAGCAAAATTTCATTTTCATTTGTCATCAGAAAAATCAGTGAGGAAGTAGAAGAGAAAATCATTAACACTCGGTGCTAGAGGCAAAACATAAAGCCTGCGTGCTCCTGACAGAATGTGGAGCTAGCTCAGCAATAAGATGAAACACTGTAGAAGTGTGCGAGGCACACCAGGGTGGGCTTGATACACTGAGCAGGGCAGGCCCTGAGGGGCAAATCCAGGCAGCGTCCTGGCTCTGGGTGCTCCAAGGAGAAGGGCCTGGACACTGGCGGGACACTGAAGGGATGTGGGGCATGGAGCAAAACAGAGCCAGATGAAGAGGGGCCAGCCTGGAGGGCCGCGGGTGCCATGGGTGCCAAGCACAGCAAAGGAGGCAGGGATGCTCTTGGGTCCTCTTCACTCACAGGACAGGTTAATAAGATGTTCAATAATGTCCAATACACGGAGGGATGTAGGGACCAGCCCTACAGGGTCTGTGGGTTTTTCTCCTCGTGTGCAGAGACGAGAGACCGTAGAAATAAAGACACAAGACAAAGAGATAGAAGAAAAGACAGCTGGGCCCGGGGAACCACTATCACCAGGACGCGGAGACCAGCAGTGGTCCCGAATGCCTGGCTGAGCTGTTATTTATTGGATACAAGGCAAAAGGGACAGGGTAAGGAGTGTGAGTCATCTCCAATGATTGATAAGGTCACGTGAGTCACATGTCCACCAAAAAGGGGCCCTTCCCTGTTTGAGAGAGAGAGAGGAGACCTTACACCATTATTTCATCTATGCATTTCAAAGACTTTTAGTACTTTCACTAATTCTGCTACTGCTATTTAGAAGGCAGAGCCAGGTGTACAGGGTGGAACATGAAAGTGAAACAGGAGCGTGACCACTGCAGCACAGCATCATGGGGAGATGGTTAGGCCTCCGGATGGCTGTGGGCGGGCCTGACTGATGTCTGGCCTTCCACAAGAGGTGGTGGAGCAGAGTCTTCTCTAACTCCCCCAGGGAAAGGGAGACTCCCTTTCCCAGTCTGCTAAGTAATGGGTGCCTTCCCTAGGCACTGACGCTACCGCTAGATCAAGGTCTGCTAAGTAACGGTTGCCTTCCCAGGCACTGGCATTACCGCTAGACCAAGGAGCCATCTAGTGGCCGTGTACGGGCATGACAGAGGGTTCACACTCCTGGTCACTTCTCACCGTGCCCCTTCAGCTAGGTTATAATTGTAGAGCAAGGATTATTATAATATTGGAATAAAGGGTAATGCTACAAACTAATGATTAATAATATTCATATATCATCATATCTATAATCTATTTCTAGTATAACTATTCTTATTTTATATATTTTCTTTATTATACTGGAACAGCTTGTGCCCTCGGTCTCTTGCCTTGGCACCTGGGTGGCTTGCCACCCACAGAGGGAGGAGACAAACTGAGGCTTGCTGTGGGTTGAAACGTGTCCTCCCAAAAGATATATCCCCGTCCTAACCCCTCCTCCCATCGGTGAACATGACCCTACATGGACATAGGGTCTTTGCGGGTGTCATCAAGATGAGGTGATACCAGATTAGGGTGGGCCCTAAATCCAATTACTGGTGTCTTCATCAGAAGAGACAGAGAGACACAAAGCGGAGAACACACTGTGAAGGAGAGGTAGAGATTGGGGTGATGGGTCACCCAGGAATGCAGAGGACCACGGGTCCTTACTAGAAGCTAGCAGAGAAACAGAACAAACTCTCTCAGAGCCCTCCAGGAGGAACCAACCCTTCTGACCCTAGGTTGAGACTTCCCCTTTCAGAACTGTGAGAAGAAATTCCTGAGGCTCTTCGCTACCCAGCTTGTGGCACTTTGTTACAGCAGCCCTGGGAAGCTCACACACAGCCCTCCTGGGGGCAGTCTCTGCAGGAGACACCGCCCACCCACCAGAGCAGTGCCCACCTCCTGCACCAGCAGCGTGGGTGCCCTGGACGGGCACGTGCACACAAACCCCTCTTCACAGGGCTCCCCAGGTCCCAGGGCCCGTCAAGGCAGAAAAACTCACCTCACATACTGTCTCAGGCCAGTGCTGAACCATAATTAGCTTTTTCCACTCGTGGTTGTCACTGTCAAAACACAAGAAACTTATTTTTCAAGAACTTTTTTAAAGTTACAGAAAAAATTCATCCACCCATCCATCCCTTCAATCATTCATTCAGCATTGAGTGCCTGTGGGACGAGGAACACTGCCTGCCCTGCTGCTGCGCACACTCCTGTAAGGAAGGCGGTAAACCCCTACACTAAGAAGGCACACGTAGTGGTGTCCAGTGCTGAGTGGCAGTGAACATGAATAGGAGAAGAGGAGGAGGGGAAAGGAGGGGAAGCAGAGGCAGGGCAAGCTAGGAGGGCAGCCAGGGAGGTCCTCACTGAAGGGAAGTCACTGAGCCACGAAGCACCTTTCTCCTAAGGATGCTGAAGAGAAATGCAGACTCACGATTCCTCCTCTGCATTCATGAAACCCATAAAAGTTTGAAACCTGGCAGTTTTTTTGTAATTCACTCGGCAACAAAACATAACCTGAACTAGCATAACGCTATTTATCGTCACTACCCCGACTCAGTTTTTAGACTTCACTTGCTTCTCCGCAGAATGTGTCCTTTGAGTTTAGGGTGCTACTTCAGATGCCACCATCTGTTAACTGGAGCACGGTATGTGCACTGCATCCTGAATGTTATCCAAGACATGGTATGCACGCAGCACTGCATCACATGTGTTACCCAGAACACGGGGCCACAATGGATCACAAACCTGAACACTGTGAAACTCATCGGACTCTAAGACCTCACAGAAGCCACTGTGGAGCTTCAGCTTATTCATGGCAGGAGGCCTCTAGCCAGATCTGCAAGACTCAACAACGAGACTGAAGTAAAACGTGCAGCTTGCAAAAAATGCACATGGAAAAAGCCAGCAGCAACACAGGAATATAAGTCAAGCAGACACTTCAGGATAAATCAAATTTTAGAGGAGAAGATTCCAAGTAAAAAGATCAAGTTGTGGCCGGGCGCGGTGGCTCAAGCCTGTAATCCCAGCACTTTGGGAGGCCGAGACGGGCGGATCACGAGGTCAGGAGATCGAGACCATCCTGGCTAACCCGGTGAAACCCCGTCTCTACTAAAAAAAAAAAAACAAAAAACAAAAAACTAGCAGGGCGAGGTGGCGGGTGCCTGTAGTCCCAGCTACTTGGGAGGCTGAGGCAGGAGAATGGCGTGAACCCGGGAGCTTGCAGTGAGCTGAGATCCAGCCACTGCACTCCAGCCTGGGCGACTGAGTGAGACTCCGTCTCAAAAAAAAAAAAAAAAAAAGATCAAGTTGTTACACATTAGCTTTTGTGAATAATTGAGTCCTGTTGAATTTGTATAGAATTTACAATTAAGATGGTATGAAAACTTAGTTGTACATTGGAACTAATTATGCAAGCTCTCAGTATAAAAGGAAAAAAGGGTTCAAGCATGATGGCTCACACCTATAATCCCAGCACTTTGGGAGGCGAAGGCGGGCGGATTGCTTGAGCTCAGGAGTTCAAGACCAGCCTGGGCAACATGGTGAAACCCTGTCTACAAAAATTAGCCGGGTGTGGTGGCATGAACCTGTAGTCCCAGCTACTTGGAAGGCGCTAAGGCAAGAGGATAGCTTGAGCTCAGGAGGTGGAAGTTGCAGTGAACCCAGATTACATCACTGCACTCCGACCTGGGCAACAGAGCCAGACCTTGTCTCAAAAAAAAAAAAAGCCAGACCTTGTCTCAAAAAACAAGCCAGACCTTGTCTCAAAAAAAAAAAAAGGAAATAAAGCAGGGAAAAAAAAAAAAAAAGGATGAGCTGCAGGGTGAGAATCAAAGCTGGGGAAAGCATTAAAGACTTTTTTACCCTTAGGTGCAAAAACCTTATTTTACATAGATGGAAACTGAGGCCGGAAAGCTTAGCAATGCCCAGGAAGATGAGACTATCAATATGCTTACAACAAAACTACCAAGACTCAGACATCCGTAACAAACTCTCCATCTACAACCAGGCAGAGTGGTGTGAGTGCAGGAGACCCCCTCCCACACACACGCCCCCCTCCACTATTCATGGAGAAAGTAATGGAGAAGCTAAAGAAAGTCTAAGAAGAAAGAAAAATCACCAAGGTCTCAAACCCAGTTAGAACTTGGGAAAATACCCGCTGATCTGTGAAGCCCTGGTGGTCTGAATCAACCACGTTCTTGCAAATCTTGCCTGCTCAAGGTTGTCCCATTATATCAGCTGCATGAATTACCGGGTGGGATGGGGGATCCACATATGAGAGCCTGTTTTATGCTAACGTTTACTTCCAGTCAGACATCATTCCAAGTACATTCTGTATCTTAACTGATTTCTCCTGAAGCCAACTCTGTGAGGCAGACTGTTACTATTTCTACTTTACAAAAGAGGAAACTGCAGTGCAAAGAGCTGAAACGTCCCACACCTGGATGTGAACTAGCAGTTCCCACTCAGCCAGCACCGGTCAGCACGCCACAGACTTCCCCAATGAGAGGCTCTGAACCTCATAGCCAATTAATAAGGACATAAATGTAGCTCTTTTTCAGAAAATACATTTTCTGGAACATTGAAATATAAGGCTACCTTTTAATGTATATGATTAAAAACGAAAAAATCTAAGGTGTTTAAAAAGTAAAACCCTGGCCAGGTGCGGGGACTCACGCCTGTAATCCCAGCACTTTGGGAGGCCGAGGCGGGGGGATCACCTGAGGTCAGAAGTTCTTAAATACAAAATACAAAACTCAGCCAGGCGTGGTGGTGTGCACCTGTAATCCCACCTACTTTGAGGCTGAGGCAGGAGAATCGCTTGAACCCGGGAGGTTGAGGTTGCAGTGAGCTGAGATCAGGCCACTGTACTCCAGCCTGAGTGACAGAGCAAGACTCTCTCTCAATAATAATAATAATAATAATAATAATAATAATAATAATAATAATAATATATAAATAACAAGTAAAACCCACCTTTTCAACACCTTCTATGTAAGAAATCCTTTTATTAACCCCATCGTTACCCAAATAGAAGAAAAAAATATGGTATTCAAATATTGGTATCTTCCACAGAATTCAAGTTGGAATTCTTTGCAGCAACGCCTATTTACCCCTAATTAATCTGGGCGGCTGCCCCCCCAACCCCCGTGCGCGCGCGCGCGCACACACACACACACACACAAACAGGGAGGGCGAGCTCAAAAAGAGGAAGAACAGTCGTTTCACCACCCGCTGCAGTGGAAGCTAAAATTAAGCGTCCCCTCCACGACTTCGACCTCTGGGAGAACTTCGAGTGCAGGAACCGTGCTCCACCAAGCCTGCCACCTGCTCTGTCGCGTTCTAGGCTGGGAATTGTCTGTGGGACCAGTTTCCAGTCTTGCCCCAGGCCGGAGTGTACCCAGAACCTCACCCTACCCCCTATTCCTTCCCAGGGGTCACCCCGGGGAGTGCTCAGGGCTCCCCCCCGCAACCCACTTCTTCCCAGGAGTTACCCCGGAGCGTGCCCAGGGCTCCCCCCAACCCACTCCTTCCCAGGGGTCACCCCGGAGCGTGCTCCACTCTCTCTGCCCTCCCCAGTCGCTGCTTGGGGCTCAGCGAGCGCCGACCCCGAGAGTAGCAGCCTGCACCACGTGGAAAGCTCTAGGGCCCGGCTCCCACGCTCCCCACTTTACCTCGCAAGGTAACTCACCGCAGGCGCTTGTCCGCACCGCCCAGGCAAAGCAACGCCAGGTAGAGGCAGCCTAGCAGGGCCCCGCGGAGGGCTGCAGGTCGCATGGTGCCGACGTGCGGAGAGGACAAGGCCTGCTGCCGCTCCGGCCCCCACTTTCCACCTGCGGCCCGAGGAAGGCTTCCGGGAGAAAAGCTGTCTCCGAGACCCCGCGCCGCCGCGCTCCCTCCGCTGAGCAGCGGCCACCGGGTGCGCCCGGGGCCCTGGGACGGCCTGAGCCAGTGACTCGCGGGCCCCTCACCGGGCTCTGAGAATTGCAGCAGCAACCCTGGCGACCCACGCCCCTTGGAGCTCCCCTTCAGGTTTGTGCACCAAACGCGCACGTCCCGGGCCCACCGCGACCCCAGCTCCTCCGCGCTGCAGCCACCGTCCGCCCACGACCACGGTCAGTTGCGTCCAGCCCAGCCCAGCCGAGGACGCCCGGTTGGCCTGTACCGGAGCAGAGAGCCACGCCCCCAGTACGTGGGCACGCCCCCGCCGGCGGACACGCCCCCCAGAACGCCACTTTCCCGCCCGGCGTTCACGCCCCGCCCCGCCCCGCGATTGGCCGGGAGAGGCAGAGGTCAGAGCAGGTCCGCGGGCCTTGCGGGCTTGTCAGGCAGCTGTGTTCCTTCGCCACGCAGGCACCCCGCGCCTTCCCACGCAGCTCTGCGCCACTCCCCCACTCCCAGGTCGGAGCTAGCCTGGACCACCCGTGAGGGCTGCCCTTGGGGGAACAGCCAGTGTCTGCGCCACCCCCGCCAGCAAGTGGGCGTGCGGGCCCCAGGGTCACCCGGCGCTCCAGGGACAGCCATCATCTACGGCCCGCACGCCGCATCCGCTCTCAAAAACTGCGCCCTGCAAATTGCCCAGGACCTCCTGACTGCAGACGGTGTTTGGCCGCCCCGGCTCCCCGCAGCCAACGGCCTCCTCGGCGCACCACTGAGCAGCCCGAGGGACGGCTCCAGAATTAGGAGGGGACCTACTCGGGCCACTGCCCTGGAAACCTCTCCGGTCTCCCTGTGCTAGGTGCTGGGAGCATCAACATTCCTAGAAGGGCCTGGCCCTCACCCAACCCTGGGCGTCACCTGTCCCTCCCCGCGGGCCCCAGGAGCCCGGAAGGCATCTCTGTGGGGTCCGCAAAAAGCCGCCTCGGGGCGCGACCTGGGAAGTCCTCTTGTGAGGGATCCCCTCCTAGAGGGGCGGGCCACCCCCCACGGATGAAGGGGACTTCATGGCAGCCCCACCTTGGCGCAGTCCCAGAGGCCCGGACTCCTCCCCCCACACCCTGGCCTTCCCAGCCCTTCAAAGGCGCGGGTTTCCCCGCACCCCCGCCCCGCCCACGGACTGTGCACCCGGAAGTGTCTCTGCAGATGTTTCTCCTCTCTCCCTTCCCCACCCGCACACCCACGGCTAGTTAAGGCCATTCCTATTTACATGTCAAGTAAACTGCAGCTTCCTCGGAGTCCTCTGCCACTGGTAACTGTCTAAATAGCAGGTGGGCCTGTAGCCAGCTCTCCCACAGGCCTGGACCTTGCCTGCATACATCACCATCATTTGAAACAAAATATTGAAATAATTATTCAGTTCATATCTGTCTTTCCCTCTAGGCTGCAAGGTGAGACCCGTGTCTATTTTGCCCACCTTCAGTCCCCGCCACTGAGCACAGTGGATGGGGGACAGTCAGTCCTCAATAAAACGCCACCTGTGGAACAGATGGGGACGGCCGACACCTCCTTAGCTCCTCCAGGACCTCCTACAGGTCATGGTGTTATTCTCGTTCTCCTTTTCCTTAACGACTTCTTTCTGGCTCCTTTCATTCCTTCCTCTCAAGGATATAGACACAAGCCACAGTTCTGTTTCTCTTTTCTTTTAAACTAAAAAATAATTTTCTTAAAACAAAAGCACTTCCCAGAATCCTCATTTTCCCTTAAATCACAGTCCGGTCTGTTTAAACATCCTCTTGTCAAGAGGGGCTGTTGTGACCACTGCCAGATATAAAGCAAATCTGGATTCAGGGAGGAACGGCGTTCTGAGGAGCATTATTGCAGAGGCCTGGGGGCCTTTAGTCTCTACTAAAAATACAAAAATTAGCTGGGCGGGTTGCATGTGACTGTAATCCCAGCTACTGCCGAGGCTGAGGCAGGAGAATCACTTGAACCCGGGAGGCAGAGGTTGCAGTGAGCCGAGATCACTCCAGCCTGGGCTGCACTCAAGCCTGGGCGACAGAGTGAGACTCTGTCAAAAAAAAAAAAAAAAAAAAAAAAAAGAATGAAAGAAAGAAAACAGAACGAAAGAGAAGAAAGAAAGAAAACAGAGAGAGAGAAAGAACAGAATGAACTGGGAATGGAGAAGTGGGATGAGAACCTGCCTTCATAGGACATTAGGTCAGAGAAAGTTGACCCCGTGACCAGCCTGTTCTCTCAGGAGGGACTGACTCAGGCTAAGATGAGGCTCAGCCTCCGGGGAAGAGAGGATCCTCACCAAGTTTGCTTAGCAAGTGTGTTATTCCTATTGATCGGCTCATCATTGATGAGGCGAAAAATGGGAATTGGAGGATCTGGGTGTGCCTTTGTCCTAAGTAATGGGTGCGGGGGTGGAGTGAGGGAGCATCTGTCACTCTGTTTTTTTTTTTTTTTTTTTTTTTTTTGAGACAGCGCCCGGCTGCATCCGTCACTCTTATCACTCTTATCTATGTCATGTGGGGAAGAAGGGGGTCTCTCGCAGGAAGCCATTTTCCAGAACTCACAGAGAGGGATTTTTAATGGGATCACAGGGCTCAGATAAATTCAGCAGCGTCCTACCCAGCCTGAAGGAGCCACCCAGTCATTTCCCGTTGCACTTCCTTGTTTATTTTCGACACAGCTCTCCCTACCCCTGAGAGTTCCTGTCACCTCCTCCTGTACTGCCCGCTCCTACTCTCCCACCCCTGCATCGGAAGCTAATGAGGAACTTCAGCCCCTCGCTGGCCTGGGCCCCACCAAGACCCCAGATCTCATTCCGTATCCACAATTTTACCTTCTTGTTCTTGAAGAAGGACATCCAAATGGAAAAGCTCTCAAGCCCCCAAAACTTGGGTGTGAACCTGGAGTATCTGTCATCTGTCTTGACTACTTGTCCATCTACCAGGATCCTAAACGGAACCCTACATAGGGGAGAGGCAGCGGCTGTAAGGGCTGGATTTGGCTCGGGAAGCCGCCCAGCTTTACAGAAACAAAGAGGGCTCCAGCATCAAGCAGGTGGGCAGGGGCCAGAATGGGAATTACATTGGCTCCCACAACGTAGTGTAAATGGGTAAAACTATGAGATTTAAAAGATGCTGCTGGCTTGTGTAGAAACATGTCCTCAGGAGAGGGGAGGGGGACAGGATGGCAACATCCATGTCTATGAACAGATATCCTTAAATCTTTGTTAATTCTGAAGAGACCAAGACACTTTCCCCACACAACCTCTTCTTGGCTTTAGCTCCAGGTGTCCTGTTTCCATGCCAGCTTTTGCTGGGTTATGCTACAATAATACACCGCCCCCAAATCTCAGTGTCTCACTTCAACGGAAGTTGGTTGTTTATCATTCATTTGCTCACATTCCATGCTGGCTGTGGGTCAGACGCCACTGTGGTCCTCCGTCTTTTTCACTCTGGAACCCAGGCTGTAGGAACAGCCCATATCTGGTGCGGCCATTCCAATGGCACAACTGCACAGTTTTAGGATTCTCAAGCTCTAAAGAGCTTTGTCACACTTGAAAGAATCTCACCTTAAAAACTCCTTTGCATTCTGTATTACTTATTTACTGAGAAAGTGAGGCCAGCTGCTGGGTGTTTCCCTGCACTTTCTCTTCCTCTTCTTCTTTTTTTTTTTTTTGAGACAGAGTCTCTCTCTGTCAGCCAGGCTGGAGCACAGTCAGTGGCATAATCACAGCTCCCTGCAACCTCCATCTCCCAGGCTCAAACAGTTCTGCGCCAGCCTCCGGCATAGCTGGGAATACAGGCGTGTGCCACCACGCCTGGCTAATTTTTGTATTTTTAGTAGAGACGGAGTTTGACCATGTTGGTCAGGGTGTCCCAGCACATCTGGCCTTGCCATGCCATCCTGGCCACTGTGGTACACATTTTGTGGAACTCTTTTATTCTGAGCTGTGGCTATGACAAAAGGAGGACAGGAGAGAAATAGAAAAGACCAATCACGTGTTTCTCACAATATAATTTGTTCTTCAAGTGTGACTTAACTAATTGGAATCACAGGGAAAAAAACTTTTTGGAACTGGACAATAAGAATAAATCAGATCAAATAGCATGCTATTATGAAATGTGAAGCAAAGCAACATATTACATTTAATCATGGATGTCAAATTTTCAAAGCATATTTACTCTGAAAAAGGAAAAGAAAAAGACCCATGAGCTTACACACACACATACACACACACACAGACACACCTACACACATACCTACACACACATACACACA
>NC_045438.1:18240290-18301356 GCF_002776525.5 Piliocolobus tephrosceles
AACCTACATACACACCTACACACATACACACACACCTACACACACACACTCCTACACACACACGTACACATACACACCTACACACACACCTACACACACACCTACATATACATACACCTACACACATACCTACACACACATACACATACACACACATACACACACACACATACACACACATATTCATACACATGTGGATATTAGGCTGCTTGCTTTGTAGCAGGACGAGCCGCAGACAAAACTCCTCAGACACCGGATATTGAAGAAGGAAGAGGTTTTTTATTCGGCCGGGAGCATCGGCAGACTCGCATCTAAAGAGCCGAGCTCTCTGAAAAAGAAATTCTTGACCTTTTTAAAAGCTTACAACTTTAAGAGGTCCACATGAAAGGGTTGTGATAAATCGAGCAAGCACAGGAAACATGACTGGGAGCTACATGCATCGGCTAACAGAACAAAAAGTTTTACAATGCTTTTTTCATACAGTGTCTGGGATTTACAGATAACACAAGTAGTTTAGGTCGGGGTTGATGTTATTATTATTACTTTGTTTAACTCCTAGGGCCGGGTGGTGGTGCCTAGGTTGTCTGGCTAGTTATCTTACTTTTGTTTCTTTCTAACTTTCTGCTTTCTCTCTTTTGTCTTGTGAACTAGGCAAGGTGGGGGGAGCAGGGCAGCAGTAGTAGTAGTGGTCTCCTTAACTTGAGCTGTTTTATAATTATTTATTTTAAAAAGATAAGCAAGGCATTTTAGACTTCTGAGATTTTACTACGTAACTGAGATGTTTTACTTTAGATAAGCCCTTCTGCATTACAAATAATAGTTTAAAATTACATTAACATTTAATTTTGGCTGGGCTCCGTGGCTCACGCCTGTAATCCCAGCACTTTGGGAGGCCGAGGCAGGCAGATCACCTGAGGTCAGGAGGTCAAGACCAGCCTTACCAACATGATTAAACCCAGTCTCTACTAAAAATAAAAAAAAATTAGCCAGGCATGGTGCCGGGTGCCTGTAATCCCAGCTACTCGAGAGGCTGAGGCAGGAGAATCGCTTAAACCCAGAAGGTGGAGGTTGCAGCAAGCAGAGATATTGTCACTGTACTCCAGCCTGGGCGACAGAGCAAGACTCTCTCTCAAAAACAAAACAAAACAGTTAATTTAATAGATATTTAATAAGTATATTTTTAAAAATTTTCAACTTTTATTTTAAATTTGGGGGTACCTGTGCAGGTTTGTTACACAGGTATACTGCATGATGCTGAGGTTTGGGGTATGTTCATCCTGTCACCTGGGTAGTGAGCGTAGTACCCTATAGTTTTTCAACTCTTGCTCTGCTCCCTGCTTCCCTTATGTAATAGTCTCCAGTGTCTGCTGTTGCCACCTTGTCAACAAGGTGCCCAGGGTTTAGCTCCCGCTTACTTATTTATTTTTTTGACATGGAGTCTTGCTCTGTCATCCAGGCTGGAGTACAGTGGCCCAAACTCACCTCACTGCAAACTCCACCTCCCCGATTCAAGCAGTTCTCCTGTCTTATCCTCCTGTGTAAACTGAGATTACAGGCGTGGGCCACCATGCCTAGCTAATTTTTGTATTTTTAGTAGAGATGGGGTTTCACCATATTGGTCAGGCCGGTCTCAAACTCCTGACCTCAGGTGATCCACCTGCCTTGGCCTCCCAAAGTGCTGGGATTACAGGCATGAGCCACCACGCCCAGCCTAGCTCCCACTTTTTGGTATGGTATTTGGTTTTCTGTTCTTGCATTAATTTGCTTAGAATAATCCAGCTGCATCCATGTTGCCACAAAGGACATGATTTCATTCTTTCATTATGGCTGTGTAGTATTCTATGGTATGTACATACCACACTTTCTTTATCCAGTCTACCGTGGATGGGCACCTAAGTTGATCCCATGTCTCTGCTACTGTGAATAGTGCTGTGATGAACATGAGAGTACATGTATCTTTTTGGTAGAATGATTTGTTTTCTTTTGGATAGATAGCCAGTAACGGGATTTTTTTCTGGGTGGAATGGTAGTTTTTTTTGTTGTTGTTGTTTGTTTGTTTTTTTTTAAGATGAAGTCTTGCTCTGTTGCTCAGTCTAGAATGCAATGGCATGATCTTGGCTCACTGCAACCTCCTCCTCCCAGGTTCAAGCAATTCTCATGCCTCAGCCTCCCAAGTAGCTGGGATTACAGGCACCTGCCACCTTGCCCGGCTAATTTTTGTATTTTTTAGTAGAGATGGGGTTTCACCATGTTGGTCAGGCTGGTCTCGAACTCCTGAGCTCAGGTGATCCACCAGCCTCAGCCTCCCAAAATTCTAGGATTACTGGTGTGAGTCACCGCACCTGAGCATGGTAGTTCTTTTTAAAATTCATTGAGAAGTCTCCAAACTGCTTTTCACGGTAACTGAACTAATTTACATTCCCACCAACAATGTAGAAATGTTCCTTTTTCTCCACAGCCTTGCCAACATCTGTTGTTTTTTGACTTTTTTTTTTTTTTTTTTGAGACAGGGTCTCACTCTGTCACCCAGGCTGGAGCGTAATGTTGTGAACATTGCTCACTGTAGCCTTGACCTCCTGTACTCAAGTAGTTATCCTACCTGGGCCTCCCAAGTTGTTGGAACCACAGGTACACACCACAGCGCCTGGCTAAGTTTTAAAAAATTTTTGTAGGCGGGTGAGGTGTCTCATGACTGTAATCCCAGCACTTTGGGAGGCCGCGGCGGACAGATTACCTGAGGTTGGGAATTCCAGACCAGCCTGACCAACATGGAGAAACCCCATCTCTACTAAAAATACAAAATTAGCTGGGCATGGTGATGTGTGCCTGTAGTCTCAGCTACTTGGGAGGCTGAGTCAGGAGAATCGCCTGAACCCGGGAGGCGGAGGTTGCGGTGAGCCGAGATGGCACCATTGCACTTCATCCTGGGCAACAAGAGCGAAACTCCATCTCAAAAAAAAAAATTTTTTTTTTTTTTTGTAGAGAGAGAGGCCTCACCATGTTGCCATAGCTAGGGTTTTTGACTTTTAATCATAGCCATTCTGGTTGGTGTTGTGGTTTTGATTTGCATTTCCCTAACAATCACAGATATTGAGCATTTTTTCATATGTTTGTTGGCTGTTTGTATCTCTTCTTTTGAGAAGTGTCTATTCATGTCTTTTGCCCACTTTTTAATGCAATTATTTGTTTTTTGCTTGTTAAATTATTTAATTTTATGGTAGATTCTGGATATTAGACCTTTGTCAGAGGCATAGTTTGCAAATATTTTCTCCCATTCTGTAGATTGTTCACTCTGTTGATAGTTTCTTTTGCTGTGCAGAAGCTCTTTTTTTTTTTTTTTTTTTTGAGATGGAGTCTCGCTCTGCCACCCAGGCTGAAGTACAGTGGCCAGATCTCAGCTCACTGCAAGCTCCGCCTCCCGGGTTTACGCCATTCTCCTGCCTCAGCCTCCCGAGTAGCTGGGACTACAGGTGTCCGCCACCTCGCCTGGCTAGTTTTCTGGTTTTTTTTAGTAGAGACGGGGTTTCACTGTTTTAGCCAGGATGGTCTCAATCTCCTGACCTCGTGATCCGCCCGTCTTGGCCTCCCAAAGTGCTGGGATTACAGGCTTGAGCCACCACGCCTGGCCTTTTTTTTTTTTTTGAGATGGAGTCTCATTCTGTTGCCCAGGCTGGAGTGCAGTGGCACGATCTCAGCTCACTGCAACTTCCGCCTCCCAGGAGACAGGGTGAAACCCTGTCTCCACTGGTCTCAAACTCCTGACCTCAGGGGATCCACATGCCTTGGCCTCCCAAAGTGCTGGGATTATAGGCGTGAGCCACCGTGCCCAGCCTTGATGTATGTTCGTTTTAAAGAAAATACATCACGAGTCCATATTAATGTTTAAAACTCGAATTTGGGAATAAAAGGACTTTCTTATTTTGTGTCTTATTTTATTTTGTTTCCTTGTATTGATTTATCTTTGCATTTTCCTTTAATCTCTTTCAAGCATTTGGCCACAGATTAAAAAGTAGAGTCTATTTAGTCTAAATACTATCTTGTTCCTTCTTCAAAATATAGTTAGTCATTAAAGTAATTTACTTGTACCCTTGTAGCTGATTTTGGCTTGGGAAGCTAGTTAAACCACAAAATTGTTTACCCGGACCAGATTAAGATGATGGCTCATGACTTGTCTTCACTAGCTTGAAGTAAGCCAGATGTCATCATCTTTTGGCTTTCATTACTGTCCTAATAAGTCTGTGTGTGGGATGGCTAATTGACTCATCATAGTGTTAACTTTCTGTACATGTCTGTTAATATCAACATCAAACAGAAGCATCGGGAGAAAGAACATTAAAGGGAGGTACAGGGGAAGAGACTGAAGGTTGCTCTGCACCAGACAAGCAACAGGAATAGAAAATGCACCAGAACCAAAGCCAGCCATGGCGCATGGCTCAGAATACTAGAAATTAGGCTTTTCCCCAGTCTGTCTCTACTGGTATGCTAACCTTTCATCTTAGCATCTCTGCTGGTAGTTTCTGCTCCTTCTGCCCTTCACATCCTCTTCATTTGTCAAAATGCAACTCATATTTCATCTTTTTCTTGAAACTTGGCCCCTTTCATCTAAGGTCTTCAGTTATTTATCTGAACTTTTATTTTCCTTGAAGGCTAAAGCCATTGAAAATACACTCTCATATACTGATTTATCACTCTCTTCAACAAATTATAAACTCCTCAGGACACAGCTGTGTCTTGTAATTCTGACACACCCCTGTGCTGTGACTAGGGTAGGCATTCATTGTTTTAGTATAATTTGTTAATTCGTTATTTTTGTATCCCTTTATCCACTCAGCCAAAAGCAGTTTGTCCCTGGATACCCTCCTATAGATACTTTAAAAATCAACTTACATTTAAGTAGCAATTTTTTTTATTAGAATACATTTTACTTTAGTTACCTTGTTTTGTTTTCTGACAACCCTGTGGCTGGATGAAACAAGTATTTATGCCCATTTCACAAAGGAGAAGATTGAGGCTTTGTGAAGTTCAGTGTGTGCTGAGGGAGACACAGCCAGTTAATGCATAAACAGTGATACAGTCCAATGCCAAGTCCTTATCAACATTTCTTCCATGACACAGACGTTCCAGAAAATATTTGTTAAGAAATGTTATCTAGGCCGGGCGCGGTGGCTCAAGCCTGTAATCCCAGCACTTTGGGAGGCCGAGGCAGGTGGATCACGAGGTCAGGAGATCAAGACCATCCTGGCTAACATGGTGAAACCCCGTTTCTACTAAAAATACAAAAAAAAAAAAAAACTAGCCGGGCATGGTGGCGGGCGCCTGTAGTCCCAGCTACTCGGAGGCTGAGGCGGGAGAATGGCGTGAATCCGGGAGGCGGAGCTTGCAGTGAGCCGAGATCGTGCCACTGCACTCAAGCCTGGGCGACACAGCAAGACTCCGTCTCAAAAAAAAAAAAAAGAAATGTTATCTATAGGCCAGGTGCAGTGGCTCATGCCTATAATCCCAGCACCTTGAGAGACTGAGGTAGGCAGATCACTTGAGGTCGCGTTCAAGACCAGCCTGGCCAGCATGGTGAAACCTGGTCTCTACTAAAAATACAAAAATTAGCTGGGCATGGTGGTGTGTGCCTGTAGTCCCAGCTATTTAGAAGGCTAAAGTAGGAAAATCACTTGAACCTGGGAGGCAGAGGTTGCAGTGAACTGAGATCGCACCACCGCACCCCCACCTGGGTGACAGCGTAAGACTCCATCTCAAAAAAAAAGAAAAAAGAAATGTTATTTACAATTTGGAAACAACACCAAGAGATGATAACATGTCCTTCCATTGTCATCCAGGCACATTGTGTAACAGGCCCATCAAGGATTCGTGTATACTCTAGAACAGTGGTTCTTAAACTTTTTGGTCTCAGGATTGCTATACTCTTTTCATGTATTTATTTATTTATTTATTTATGAGACGGAGTCTTGCTCTGTCACCCAGGCTGGTGTGTAGTGGTATGGATCTCGGCTCACTGCAACCTCTGCCTTCCATGTTCAAGCAATTATCTTGCCTCAGCTCCCACGTGGCTGGGATTACAGATGCCCTCCACTACACCAAGCTAATGTTTTGTATTTATGATAGAGACAGGGTTTGCCATGTTGGCCAGACTGATCTCGAACTCCTGACATCAGGGTGATCCACCCACCTCGGCCTACCAAAGTGCTAGGATTATAGGTGTGAGCCATTTCACCCAGCCAGGATTGCTGTATTCTCAAAACTTGTGGAGGACCCAAAAGAACTCCAGTGTCTATACATTATGTCTAATGATATTTACCTTATTAGAAATTAAAATTGAGAATGTTTAAAAATATTTATTAATTAAAAGTAACTATAATGACTCATTATGTTAATATATTTTTATTAAAATTTTGTTTTAAAAATATTTTCCAAAGAAAAATAGCATTGCTTTATATTTTTGCAAATCTTTTTAATGTCTGGTTCAATAAAAGAAAGTTGGATTCTTATATTTGTTTTTGCATGCAGTCTGTTACAATATGGTGTTTGGTTAAAGTTTACAGAGAAAATTCAGCTCTACACAGATATGTAGTTGGGGAGGGGAAGGGTATTTTAATACCTTTTTAGATACTAGACACAAACTCTAAAGCTTCTAAAAGGTTAGCTGCCATGTGGAATCTCTGACTCTTTTCTCACTCTTCCTTTAGAATCCATCGCTCTATCAGGAATTTTGAATGGCTCTTTTGACCATGTGTGATAGTCAAAATAATGGCCCCCAAAGACACCCACGTCCTACTCCCCAGAACCTATGAATATGTTCCTTACATGGCAAAAGAAAACTTTTACAGATCTGATTGTTAAAGACATTGAGAGGGAGTAGTAACCGCAGAAGAGAGTAGGAGAGACGTAGTGTGGAAAGGACTCAGCCCCCGCCACTGACTCCGAAGGTGGAGGAAGAGTCCCATGAGCCAGAGAATGCTTGTGGCCTCTAGAAGCTGGAAGAGACGAGGAAAGAGACTCTCTCTAGAGCCTCCAGAAGGAACACAGCCCACCAAGGCTTGTATGAGACTCCAGAACTGTAGAGCTGTAGGGTAATAGAGTTACCCTTCTGCAGAAGCGTGCTGCTCCTTCTTGTCACTGCGAGAGCACACCGAACAAAGAAGGGAACGGGTTTTTATCCTTAATGCAGTCAGTTCCTGCTACTGTATCTGGTCCCCATTGGCTGGAGTCAGACAGCACAATCTAAGCTGATCCTGATCAGCTACTTCAAAATGGAGCAGGGGTGGGGACTGCAGCAGCAGGAAGAGCCGTTTCAGAATTAAGGGTGCCAAATAAGGAACAGACATGGGTTGTCACAGATTGGGAATGGATGTGGGTTACAGATTGGGAATGGCTGGAAGGTTGTTTACTGTAACTAAGGGCAAGGAGGCAAGGTAGTTAGGCTTTGAAAATAAAGGACAAGGGAGCCTTTGAAGAGGAACTCACTGTTTCCAACAACTTTTAGAATCTTGCTAGGGTACAAATGCAAATTATTTTTGTCTCATAGAAAAGATAATTTCTGAAGTTAAGTTTTAGTTCTCTGAAGGTGCATTTACCAGTTTTGTATCTAGCAATCTCATTCCTCGTCTTTCTTCAGAAAATAAACAGTGTTTATCTTTGAACTAGCTTTATCACCTGATTTTTTCCATATTAGTATTAAGTCTTTGACATGCACTTACATTGCGTACTCATACATTGGTATGAGGATTGTGTTTTACAAATTCTTGAAAATTATACTTTGATAAATAAAGTAACCATGACATCTGGAAATCATGGCAGCAGGTAGCTTTGTGTGCACCCCTCCAGCCCTCAGGAGAAGCAGAAAGCACATGTCAAGAGTAAGGGTCGCACACTGGGGCAGAGGGAGGACTACAGAGGAAACTTCCCTTAGCAAGAGAACTCACCTGGGTTACTGGAAGTAGCCCCGCTATCTAGGGACAGAGACATTTCTGGTTGAGATTTAAAAGAAAAACCTATACATCCTTGATATGGAGGCTTCGGGTAGGATAAACACCAGGAGCATTTCTGCCCCAGGTTTGCAGGGGTGGGAGGGACGGTGCTCTAGGATAAACCAAGCCCAAGCACTGGGTCACACCATGGCTGAACTGAGCTGTGAAAAGGGAGGGCCATATCTGTGGCAATTTTGACACAAGTTCACAAATTATTGAACCCTCTTTTCATAGAAAGATGGGGTCTGTGTTCCGTCCTTTTGAATCTGGTAGTGCTGTGACTGCTATAGCCAACGGTGTATGTCAGAAGGGACCCTAGGTGGTTCCTATAAAGGTCCCATCATAAAATCCCACCCTGAGCGCAGGAACACTCACCCTCAGAGCCCTGAGATGACTGCTCTCAGGT
The DNA here is from genome assembly GCF_002776525.5 of Piliocolobus tephrosceles. Lineage (NCBI taxonomy): Eukaryota > Metazoa > Chordata > Mammalia > Primates > Cercopithecidae > Piliocolobus > Piliocolobus tephrosceles. The sequence continues at coordinate 18,248,676 of NC_045438.1, forward strand.
CGTCAGGTATAAAGAAGCCCAGCCACACAGAGAGGCTGCAGGCACCTCTTGTCCCATGTACCAGGGACAATCGTAGCTCATCTTGCTCTTGGGTGACCCCATGGCAGGCACGTGAGTGAGGAAGCCTAGGGCCTACTATGGCTGTACCAGTCACCTCAGACACTCAATTCTTTCCAGCTGAGGCCACAAACATCATGGAGCAGGGACCAGCCCACTCTGTCTCCTAAGAATTCTTGACCAGAAGAATTCACGAATATACAAAGCTTTGGAGGTTATGTTTTAAATAACTTCATACTGAATAAAGTTGACCCTCAAGATCAAGATTCAATCTCAGCATTACTGACACTTTGGGCTGTGTCATTCTTTGGTGTGGGGTGGGTGGGGGTACCACCCTGTGCGCTGTAGGATGTTTAGCAGCATTGCTGGCTTCTACCCAACAGAAGATAGGAGCACTCCCTACCCAAGTTGTGACAACACAAAATGCCTCTAGACATTGCAATGTCCCCTGAGGACCAAAAGCTTCCAATCAGGAACCACTGATCTAGATCCCTGGTTTCAAACGCTCCCAGACACCTGCCACACACCCAGTTTAGGAAGCCAACTGTGGCTGGCATTGCACCCTGGTGTTACAGGTGCCTGGTACTTGTAATCTCCCAGGATAGAAATCAAGAGAGATCACCAGACACGGTAGCAAAGAGAGTTTATTTTAGCTTGTGCACAAGGAAGTCAGCACCAAGAAGGAAAAAGGAACAAGCTGCTCCCCAAAGGTAGTGTGTGGGTTGGTTTTACAGGACCTTTCTCTGTGAAGGGTTATGTCAGGGCATGTTTAGGAGGGTTTTTCTAGTGCTTGAGTACTTACTGGCTTAACATTTTTTAAAACACATTGTGTGCAGTAGTAGCATTTTAAATCTCGAACTCCTGACCCCAGGTGATACACCCAGATCAGCCTCCCAAAGGGCTGGGATTACAGGCATGAGCCACTTCCTACATTTCTATTTTTATTCTACCAGTAACTTTACAGTCAGCTTGTTTAGCAAAGTTATACTTAAGTCAGGTGAACTTGAAATTGCTTAAGCTTATTTACTTAATTTATGAGCACTGTTTTACTTATAAGCCAATTGGTAGACACAATGTATAGCAATAGGTGTACACACAAATAAACACAGCTAGACACGTATACCCACATGTAAATGAAGAACCAACAGCTTGGAACCTCAGCTATGAGACAGCAATACAAGCTTGTTGCTATTTACTTTGTCCCAATAGATAATCCAACGAAGTCTGTGAACCAAAATTTCAGGTAAAACAGTCTCCATGGAGCTTGATTTTTAAAGACCAAACCTCTCCAGATGCCAGAGAACACTGGGACCAAACAGCACCCAAGGAGCACGTCACATATTCACCAGGCCCCCTGCTTAGAACAGCAGCACCAAAGGCTGGATATATGCAACGCCATCCCACTTCCCCATTCAACAGGAAACTCCAGATTCCAGACTATACTGGGGCTAAACAGTATTGCAAATCCAAGAGAAAATTCTAAGAGGGACTTAGTACTAGACCTCAGAACCTCTGCCGAGAGCATCCCCTTTGGAGAGGTTGAGATTCGGAGGATCCCCAGGGCATCCCCCTATGGGGTCCAATGTTAGAATGTCGGACGTCTCTGACCTTAGGTGGGCACTGGGGCCACTTGCATGTTTTCCCTCCAGAGCCTACTATGAGCTTTATAAGCATAGCTCTCAATTGTAATGATAAATAGGAACTGGAGGCTGGGTGGGCTTTTTTGTCCTTAGACAGTTGAATAGGACAAGGAAAGAACTTAGCATAAGAAAAGGTTTAAGTCACCTGAAACAACTGTGAGTTTTCGCGAGCCGCACCACCATAGGGATCAGGGACCACACCCGGAGAAGATTTTAAAAAAGAATCATCCCCATTCTGGGTAGGGCAATTATTCCCATTCACTCTTTGGCCTTCAGGTAATACCAAGGAGTGACCCCAGCGAATTGCCCTCAATTTCCAAGAAGTTACTAGGAAATAGTCGCTGAAAGACTGAAAAACAAAGGGGGGAAAAATAAAAGAAAAACACTCAGGTCCCTTAAGCAAATAGGGTGGTGGTGGCTAGGTGCCTCCATATGGAAACCCCTTAGTTTCACTGGCCACAGCCAGAAACCTGTAGTTGCTTCTGTGTTTCTACGTTTCCCACCAAGAAACGAGTTGGAAAGGAAAAGACAGACAGAGAAAGATGTCCCTGTATGTAAAAGGGGAAAGGAGAAAAATAAATCCCAAACTTTGGGTCTACCTTCTCATGGCTGGCTCGCCAAAATATGTTACCGGTGGAGAGTGTCCAGGTTCTTGGTGTCTTGAATAAAGAATTGGACAAAAGGCACAAACAAAGGAAGGAAGGAATGAAGGGATTTATTGAAAATGAAAAGTACACAGCTGGGCCCAGTGGCTCATGCCTGTAATCCCAGCACTTTGGGAGGCTGAGGCAGGTGGATCACAAGGTCAGGAATTCAAGACCAGCCTGGCCAAGATGGTGAAACCCTGTCTCTACTGAAAATACGAAAATTAGCTGGGCGTGGTGGCAGGCACCTGTAATCCCAGCTACTCAGGAGGCTGAGGCAGAGAATTGCTTGAACCTGGGAGGTGGAGGTTGCAGTGAGTCTGCCTGGGTAACAGGGCAAGACTCCGTCTCAAAAAAAAAAAAAAAGAAAAAAGAAAATGACAGTACACTCCACAGTGTGAGTGGGGGCTGAACACAGGGGCTCTAGGGCCCCGTTACAGAATTTCTGGGAGTTTAGATGCCCTCTAGAGGTTGTATTCCATTGGTTACTCTGGGTACACCCTGTGTAAATGAAGAGGATGGAGTAAAGTTACAAAGTCATTTACTCAGCGTGCCCCCTACGGAGAAGATATTTCCTGTAATAGCTGAAGTGTGAATTGGCCTTATGTTCCTGGCCTCCAGACCCTCTTTTCCTGACTCAGTTTGGATCTGTGTCCCGCGACCAAATCTCATGGGGAATTGGAATCCCCACTATTGGAGATGGGGCCTGGTGGGAGGTAATTGGATCATGGTGTAGAGTTCTCATGAACACCTTAGCAGCATCCCGCCTTGGTACTGTAAAGTGAGTGAGTTCTCATGAGATCCCCTGTTTGAAAGTGTGGAGCACCTTCCCTTTCTCTCTTCCTCCTGCTCCCGCCAAGTAAGATGCCTGTGCTTCCCCTTTGCCTTCCATCATGATCGAAAGTTTCCTGAGACCTCCGGAGAAGCAGAAGCTGCTAGGCTTCCTGTACAGCCCACAAAATCGTGAGCCAATTAAACCCCTTTTCTTGCCAGGCGTGGTGGCTCACACCTGTAATCCCAGCACTTTGGAAGGCCAAGGTGGGTGGATCACGAGGTGAGGGGTTTGAAACCAGTCTGGCCAACATGGTGAAACCCCGTCTCTACTAAAAATACAAAAATTAGCCAGGTGTGGTGGTGGGCGCCTGTAGTTCCAGCTACTGGAGAGGCTGAGGCAGGAGAATCGCTTGACCCGGGAGGCGGAGTTTGCAGTCAGCATAAAAAAAGAAATTCTTTTCTTTATAATTAGCCAGTCTCAGGTATTTCTTTAGAGCAGTGTGAGAACAGACTAATGAAGGGTGATCATTTGGATCTAGCTGCAAAGACAAGTTTGACATTTGCATTCATTGAGCCCTTTTAGAAAAGACCAGGCAACTAACTCTTGGCGAGAGTATAGAAACTTGTGTGCTGGGAATCAAAAGGCCTGAGTACCTATTCATATTTCCTGCAACTTGAGGGATCCCTGTATAGACATTGAGAAAGAAAAGAAAGTTTATCTGAGGAATGCGAGCCGGCTATAAATCATCAGACCCACAGAGGCAGGAGTGTGAGGCAGCAGTCACATCCCACTTTCCCTCCTTGAGCTAAGTAATCAGCCCTTGAAACTGCTTGCTATGTGGACTCTAGACCAGCTGCGGCCAGAAGCAGCTATCAACTAACCAAGCAAGGCCACTCACTGGACACATACCGCATATCTCACACTTCACCAATGTATAGTCAATCACTAATCAGTCTTATTTGTGAGGGTCTGGAATTCTAAAAAAACCCAGTTGGGATGGCTGCCATTGCTCCATGGTGTTTGGAGCCTCTGCTGGGAAGACTCACGTAGTTTCAATTCATTCAAATGACTGGGCCCTGGGACAGCTGGGGCTGGAGAGTGCACATACCTGGAGAGGGCCCTTCCTCCCACATGGGGCACTGGGCTGCAATGGCCGGAAGACAGGCCCAGCTGAGATGGTCAAACAGAGCTCCACCCCATGTGCCTTCTTCTTCCATAGAGCCACCCTACATGGCCCCCCACCATAAGAGTCCCCCTATGTGTCCTCCCCTCCACCAGAGTCCCCCCAGCATCGTGTCTCTGGGATCCTTCTGAAGTAGCAGCTGGATTCTGAGAAAAATCTTCCCAACATGGGCCTCCAGGGAATCAGCACTCCAGCTGCTTTCCAGCCACCTCGAGTCACAGGACATCACCTCATTCTGCTCTGTAGCTGGGGGCATTGCCTTTGTTTCTTTTTCTTTCTTTCTTTTTTTTGAGACAGAGTTTCACTCTTTTTTTTTTTTTTTTTTTGAGACAGAGTCTTGCTCTGTCGCCCAGGCTGGAGTGCAGTGGCCGGATCTCAGCTCACTGCAAGCTCCGCCTCCCGGGTTCCCGCCATTCTCCTGCCTCAGCCTCCCAAGTAGCTGGGACTACAGACGCCCGCCACCTCGCCCGGCTAGTTTTTTGTATTTTTAGTAGAGTCGGGGTTTCACCGCGTTAGCCAGGATGGTCTCGATCTCCTGACCTTGTGATCCGCCCGTCTCAGCCTCCCAAAGTGCTGGGATTACAGGCTTGAGCCACCGCGCCCGGCTGAGTTTCACTCTTTCACCCAGGTTGGAGTGCAGTGATGCGATCTCAGCTCACTGCAATCTCTGCCTTCTGCTTTCAAGCGATTCTCCTGCCTCAGCCCCCTGAGTAGCTGGGATTACAGGCGCCCGACACCATGCCCAGCTAATTCCAAGTCCAGCTAATTTTTGTATTTTTAGTAAAGACAGGGTTTCACCATATTGGCCAGGTTGGTCTCACACTACTGACCTTGTGATCCACCCACCTCCCAAAGTTCTGGGTTTACAGGTGTGAGCCTCCACACCCAGCTTGCCTTTCTTTTAATGCTTTGATGTCTGGCAATTTCTTTTCTTCTTTATTTCCCTGAAATGAATGCCTGGCTTAGAGTAGGAAACGAATTTGTTGAGTGAATAGATTGGTGAAATGACTGCAGTGCTATGATGTTGAGAAATATTTTAAGTCAGCATACACATATATGTGTATATGTTTATGCGGGTGTGGGGTAGGTGTATATATGCATGTGCACGCCCATTCGTGTATACCTCCTAGGCACTATTTTGCAGGACAAACTCGATGACAAATAGAAATTCCTCTCTGAATTTTTCTTCCTTAGGCATTTTTACAGCATTCCTTTCTGTTTCTATCCTGGCTTAGACATTGGAGCAGTTCTTAGGATGCTTGCTCCAGCCAACAGACAAAAGGAAAAGTGACTTCTCTGTACTTTATGATTTACATCAATTTTATGTAATTAAAATAATTTAGAGCTGAGTTTCTGAGCTCATAATTAGGGTTTTAAAGCTTATGTAAAGCTGCTCTTTCAAAGAGAATTGCTTCTTAAATGGAAGAGCAGATTTGGACAGAAGTATTTGGATGCTGTCAAAAGACATTATTTTGTGTGTATGTGCCTTCTGTGAATACTGACATAACTTCCACACTAAATTATGACTATAGGTTCTTGAAATGTCACCAAAAACAATGTGATAAAAACGCAAGAATATGTCCTGGTTAGTGATCATCTCTATAGTGAATTTCACTGGGTAAAATTAAAATAATCTACAGGAAGACTGTACTTATTTATGAGTCAGTTACAAGAAAACATTCTGAGGAAATGATTGAGTCTTTTCACCCTCAATTTAAAATGCGGGCAATTATCATTTTTTTGGTCTCTTGGGAATTTAACTGTTACATAACTTATTACCCCATACAATAAGTATTCAAATATGAGGCTAACTCATATATACTGTTTCACATGTTATTCTTCTTTTAGAATTGAGAAAATTATTGAATATAATTAAAAACTCATAAAATACTTTCAACACTACTGTATTTCTACCAGTTTTATTTCTTCTCATTAAAAATCCAAACCAGGCCGGGCACGGTGGCTCAAGCCTGTAATCCCAGCACTTAGGGGGGCCGAGACGGGCGGATCACGAGGTCAGGAGATCGAGACCATCCTGGCTAACATGGTGAAAACCCGTCTCTACTAAAAAATACAAAAAGAAACTAGCCGGGCGAGGTGGCGGGCGCCTGTAGTCTTGGCTACTCGGGAGGCTGAGGCAGGAGAATGGCGTAAACCCGGGAGATGGAGCTTGCAGTGAGCTGAGATCCAGTCACTGCACTCCAGCCTGGGGGACAGAGCAAGACTCCGTCTCAAAAAAATAAAAAAATAAAAAAAAAATAAAATCCAAACCATCAGCCTTTTGCAGAGAGGTAAGAATTGACTCTATCATATGCTAGAATATATATCTACGTGATTTATCCTGGAGTTGACTGCACGTAAGTGATATATTAGAGGTACTCTCATTAAGAATGTTTGTTTTGTGCCAGGCGTGGTGGCTCAGGCCTGTAATCCCAGCACTTTGGGAGGCCGAGGCAGGTGGATCACGAGGTCAGGAGTTTGAGACTAGACTGACGAACATGGTGAAACCCCGTCTCTACTAAAAATAGAAAAATCAGTCAGGCATGGTGGTGTGCGCCTGTAATCCCAGCTACTCAGGAGGCTGAGGCAGGAGAATCGCTGAACCCAGGAGGCAGAGGCTGCGGTGAGCTGAGATCACGCCATTACGCTCCAGCCTGTGTGACAGAGCAAAGCTCCATCTAAAAAAAAAAAAGAATGTTTGTTTTGTCTTAAGTAACTGAACTAAACATATATGTATACCCATAATGTTTTTATAGAAAGAAGGGCTAGAGAAATACCCTGAAAAAAATTCTTTTACTTATTTTCAAATGTTTTATAATGAAAACACGCTACTGTTGTAAAGAGAAATATCACTTAAAAATCAAAATCCAGAAATGCAAAACTATATCTCCTGATTTCTTCACGTCAATACAATTAAAATTCATGCTTCTGGCCGGGCAAGGTGGCTCGCGCCTGTAATCCCAGCACTTTGGGAAGTTGAGGCGGGTGGATCTCCTGAGATCAGGAGTTTGAGACCATCCTGACCAACACGGTGAACCCCCGTCTCTACTAAAAATACAAAAATTAGCTGGGCTTGGTGGCGGGAGCCTGTAATCCCAGCTATTTGGGAGGCTGAGGCAGGAGAATTGCTTGAGCTTGGGAGGCGGAGGCTGCAGTGAGCCGAGATCACGCCACTGCATTCCAGCCTAGGTGATAGAGGGAGATTCCGTCTCAAAAAAAAAAATTAAAAAAAAAAATCACACTTCTTAACTGTTCTAGGATGCTGGGCACATTAAAGGAGTAAGGCTTGGTTACTGATTGAAAATAAGTCATAAAATTCTGACCAGTAGGACAAAAGTATACACTTAAAAATGTTAAATCAAACCCAAAATTAAAATCTTTTGAGCTGTATGAAATGGCTGATTATCTATCAAAATAATGCTTTTGGCTGGGTGAGGTGGCTTATGCCTGTAATCCCAGCATTTTGGGAGGCTGAGGCAGATGAATCGCTTGAGGTCAGGAGTTCGAGACAAGCCTAGCAAACATGGTGAAACCCCATCTCCACTAAAAACACAAAAATTAGCCGGGTGTGGTGGCAGGCACCTGTAATCCCAGCTACTTGGGAGGCTGAGGCAGGAGAATAGCTTGAACCTGGGAGGTGGAAGCTGCAGTGAGCCGAGATCGCGCCATTGCACTCCAGCCTGGGCACCAAGAGCAAAATTCTGTCTCAAAATAATAATAATAATGCTTTAATTGACTGCAAAGTTAGTTCCTTTGTCATGACATTTGGGAAGTCAGTATCTTTGTCACATGAAAACTATAAAATATACATATTAAACCTAAGAAGGTAGCAAAAACTTAAGAGGGTAAGTATAATATTTATTTCACTTTACACATTGTAACTTGATGAGGATGGCCGGGCGCGGTGGCTCAAGCCTGTAATCCCAGCACTTTGGGAGGCTGAGACGGGTGGATCACGAGGTCAGGAGATCGAGACCATCCTGGCTAACACGGTGAAACCCCGTCTCTACTAAAAAATACAAAAAAAAAAAAAAAAAACTAGCCGGGCGAGATGGCGGGCGCCTGTAGTCCCAGCTACTCGGGAGGCTGAGGCAGGAGAATGGCGTAAACCCGGGAGGCGGAGCTTGCAGTGAGCCGAGATCGCGCCACTGCACTCCAGCCTGGGCGACAGAGCGAGACTCCGTCTCAAAATAAATAAATAAATAAATAAAGTAACTTGATGAGGAAACATTTCTATGTTATTATTTTATTTTATTTACTTTTTTGAGACAGAGTCTCACCCTGTTGACAAGGCTGGAGTGCAATGGCATGATCTTGACTCACTGCAACCTCCGCCTCCCGGGTTCAAGTCATTCTCCTGCCTCAGCCTCCTGAGTAGCTGCGATTACAGGCGCGTGCCACCACACCCGGCTTTTTTTTTTCATTTTTAGTAGAGATGGGGTTTCACTATGTTGGCCAGGCTGGTCTCGAACTCTTCACGTGATCGGCCCGCCTCAGCCTCCCAAATGCTGGGATTACAGGCATGAGCCACCACACCCGGCCGAGGAAACATTTTTAAAGCAAAACAAAATCTTAGATGAAAGTGGAGCATATTTTTGTATCTAATATAGCAAGTACTTATTTTATTATCCTTCTTTTTTTTTGGAGACGAAGTCTGACTCTGTCACTTAGGCTGGAGTGCAATGGCATGATCTTGGCTCACTGCAACCTCCACCTCCTGGATTAAAGCGATTCTCCTGCCTCAGTCTCCCGAGTAGCTGGGACTACAGGTATGCACCATCATGCCCCGCTAATTTTTGTATTTTTAGTAGAGACGTGGTTTCACCATGATGGCCAGGCTTGTCTTGAACTCCTGGCCTCAAGTGATCCACCCACCTCAGCCTCCCAAAGTGTTGGGATTACAGGAGTGAGCCACCGTGCCCCGCAGGTTTGATTCTTTTGACAAAACTACTTCATGGGTGGCATTCTATTCATCTTCAAGAGGAACATATTGCCTTGTATCTTTGTGTGTGTGTGTGTGTGTTGCAGTCTTTACTGCTCAATGACTAGACCCTTGGAGGCTGAACAATAGTACTATCCCAATTCTGTCATTCTTTATTTGTCAAAATATTTCTATAAAGTGAAACTTTCCCACATATACTCTTTTCGAACTGAATAGTACATTCTGAATAAAAAGGCATAATAACTGTTGTCTCAATTCTCTTTCTTTTAATTTTCAAAATAAAGAGTTGATTCTCTAGTATCTTTTTTTCTTCTTCTTATGAGATGGTATCTCACTCTGTTGCCAGGCTGGAAATCAGTGGCATAGTCATAGCTCACTGCAGCCTTGGACTCCTGGGCTCAAGCCATCCTCCCACATGGCTGGGACTACAGGCATGAGCCATCATACCTGGCTAACTTGTGTTTTACTTTTTTTTTTTTTTTTTTTGAGACGGAGTCTTGCTCTGTCGCCCGAGCTGGAGTGCAGTGGCCGGATCTCAGCTCACTGCAAGCGCCATTCTCCTGCCTCAGCCTCCGGAGTAGCTGGGACTACAGGCGCCCGCCACCTCGCCCGGCTAGTTTTTTTTTTTGTATTTTTAGTAGAGACGGGGTTTCACCGTGTTAGCCAGGATGGACGTGATCTCCTGACCTCGTGATCCGCCCGTCTCGGCCTCCCAAAGTGCTGGGATTACAGGCTTGAGCCACCGCGCCCGGCCTGTGTTTTACTTTTTGTAGAGACAGGATCTTGCTATGTTACCCTGGCTGGTCTCAAACTCCTGGCCTCAAGCCATCCTGTCATGGCCTTGCAAAGTGCTGGGATTCCGGGTATGAGCCAATGTGCTCAGCACCTAGCATCTTTTGCAGGTGGCCAGACACGTGTGTGTGTGTATGTGTGTGTGTGTGTGTGTATGTTTGTATGTTTTCAAGGCTTTAGTAATTTTGAAGGTGTTTTCAATCCATTGCAGTTAACATCTTTATTGATGCTCAAATTGTCCCATTTTGGCAGGTGGAACATCTTCAAGTCGGCTTCTGAATCCCATGGGTGTGATGCTTGTAGTCTTTGTTAGCTTTCTGCCTCTCTATGTTCCAGGCTCATTTTGTACATATTATGCCTCAGACCTGGAATCAGCTAATTCTCCAAAAACTCTTGGAATTTTTTTTTTTTTTTTTGAGACAGAGTCTTGCTCTGTCACCCAGGCTGGAGTGCAATGGCATGATCTCGGCTTGCTGCAACCTCTGCCTCCTGGGTTCAAGCAATTCTCCTGCCTCAGCCTCCTGAGTAGCTGGGATTACAGGCTCCCGCCACCATGCCCAGCTAATTTTTGTGTTTTAGTAGAGATGGGGTTTCACCATGTTGGTCGGTCTGGTCTCGAACTCCTGACCTCGTGATCTGCCCACCTCGGCCTCTCAAAGTGCTGGGATTACAGGTGTGAGCCACCACGCCTGGCCTTTGGAATTTGTTTACTTTTTTTTTTTTTTTTAGTGAGAAATGTTATTCTAAGAGAAAAATATGAGAATGAGGAATATTCACTTCTATTGGATTGTTCATTGTTTTTGAGTTTTTCCATTGAACACATTCATCTATCATATATCTACATCTATCTATAAGTATACATTCATTTATTTATGTGTATCTGTGTGTATATATGCACATAGCTGATGAATTGATATGCATGGGCACACATACTTAGATAAAGATATACCTCATGAGTTTAAACTGATATTTGTAATTAAAATTCAAGACACAGGGTATTTAATTAATTTGTCTTATATCTGGTGTCCTCTTTTTCCAACACCAAGAGTCCTGGTTTTCTTTTTCTGAGATGGAGTCTTGTTCTGTTGCCTGGGCTGGAGTGCAGTGGCATGATTTTGGCTCACTGCAACCCCTGCCTCTTGGCTTCAAGCAATTCTACTGCCTCAGCCTCCCAAGTAGCTGGAATTACAGGTGCCCGCCACCACGCCTGGCTAATTTTTGTATTTTTTAGTAGAGACAGGGTTTTCTCCATGTTGGTTGGGCTGATCTAGAACTCCTGACCTCAAGTGATCTACCTGCCTCAGCCTCCCAAAGTGCTGAGATTACAAGTGTGAGCCACCATCCACAGCCGAGTCCTGGTTTTCAAAACAGAGAGGATAACACAACTGAATATATCATATGATTATTTATTTGCTTTAATTGACCTTGCACACACTCCGTTCTCAGAATAACGATGCCATCACTATCACCCAAAATGATTACCAAAAGGCTAAAAAGACATTTTTCGGCCAGGCGCGGTGGCTCAAGCCTGTAATCCCAGCACTTTGGGAGGCCGAGACGGGCGGATCACGAGGTCAGGAGATCGAGACCATCCTGGCTAACACGGTGAAACCTCGTCTCTACTAAAAATACAAAAACTAGCCGGGCGAGGTGGCGGGCGCCTGTAGTCCCAGCTACTCGGGAGGCTGAGGCAGGAGAATGGCGTAAATCCGGGAGGCGGAGCTTGCAGTGAGCTGAGATCTGGCCACTGCACTCCAGCCCAGGCGACAGAGCAAGACTCCGCCTCAAAAAAAAAAAAAAAAAAAAAAAAAAAAAAGACATTTTTCATATGCTCTTCCAGTGCCCTCATCATATATCTTCAGAGTGGTGGTGTATCTACATTGTCAAGTCATGCATCTGTTGCATACTATCTTCTCTTTTTTGAATCCGTTCATGTGCTAGGATATGTTTAACAAGCGGTTCCCAGAAAAAGGGGGAAAAAGCCCTGATTCATAGCATTTTGCAGCTTTCCACGGAGGAAATACTTTCATCATTGCAGGTGTGAGCTATCAAGTTGACGTCATTGAATGTGGAGTTTGGGAAAAGATGTGCAGAAGCTGACCATATCCCCACCATTCGACACAATCAATGTAAATAACCTCAAAAGCATAGATAATTGTAAAATGTAGTAAAATAATTATGAAGTGATGTGTTTTTAGTGTTTATTGTTTTTAATATAATTTATTTAAATGTATGTTCATTTGTATACTTTAACTGTTCATAATGTCTGTGTTTAATAACCAACTCATAAAATTCTTGAAAAGTTACTTGGCTCTCATAAGCTTGTCCAAATTGCCTCCAGAAAACAGCTGGTCGTATCTATACTTGTATCTACATACCCACCCACTTAGTATTTGCCATCTGTCTTTATGTCGATATCTCTGTAGTCATTGTGACTGTTTGAAACTTGTTTACTAGTAGATTCCTTAGGAATAGCTTATGGTAACTGTATTTCCTGAGTCTTTGCATTTTGGTAACAGTTTGCTGCTTTTATACCTGAAAATTATTTTAGCTCATCTTTACTTTCCTCGAGTATCTTTTTCATTTTTATTTATTTATTTTTTTTGAGACAGAGTCTCGTTTTGTTACTCAGGCTGGAGTGCAGATCACAGCTCCCCGCAGCCTCAACCTCCTGGGCTCAAACTATCCTTTCAGCTCAGCCTCCTCAATAGCTGGAACTACAGGTGCATGCCACCATGCCTGGCTAATTTTTTTGTAGAGACAGGATTTTGCCACATTGCCTGGGATGCTCTTGAACTCCTGGGATCAAGTGATTCACCTGCCTCAGCCTCCCAAAGTGCTGGGATTACAGGTGTGAGCCACCACACTTGGCTTGAATATGTAATGCCATTTTGTTACATCAGTAAGGCATTGCTGTTGAAAAATCTGATGTCAAACTAATTTTCTTTCAAAATGTTACTGCATCTTCTTTGGGTGGGGAAAGGAACCCCCCAAATTTTTTTTCTTCCCTCTTTCCCTTTCTTCCTTCCTTCTTTCCTTTCTCTTCCAATGATTTTACCAGAATGTCTTGGTATTGGATATTTGGACTCCATTTTCCAAGGTGTATAGATAATCTTTCAATATGTCATTTCAAGTATATGCTTATTTCAGGAAACTTTTCCTAACTTATACCTCTTGTTTGTTTGGATCTATTCCTTTGATTTTATTTCTTTAGGAACTAATATATCTGTGTGTGTGTGTATGTGCGTGTGTGTGTGCGTGCACGTGTCCGTGTGTACAGGGTCTTCCTTGCCTGTTTCCTATATCTGTATATCTCTCATTTCCTCTTAAATCTTTTTCATCTTGTGCTAATTTTCTACCGCTGTTGTAGCATATCACCACAAATTTAGTGTCTTAAAAAACACATTTATTATCTTAACTTTGCCTTTCAGAAGCCCACCATGGGTCTCACTGAGCTAAAACCAGGGTGTTAGTAGGTCTGGATTGCTTTCTGGAGGCTTTAGGGCAAATCTGTTTTCTTCCCTTTTCCAGTTTCTAGAGATAGTACACATCCCTTGGCTCATGACCACTTTCCTCCATTCACAAAGCCAGCAATGTTTCATTTCTCAGACCATTTCTTCCATAGCTGCATTTCCTTCCTACCACTGCAGTCAGCTCTCCACTGTTAAGGACCCATGTGATTAGGCTGGACTCAGCCAGATGATGCAGGATCAGGCTTCTCTCTTGAGATCCATAATGTAGTCACGTTTGCTGTCAATCTGCCATGTCAGGTGACACAGTCACAGGTTCTGGAGATTAGGATGGGGACATCTTTGGGTGACCATTATCCTGTACCACACATCTCTTTTATAGCCTCATATTTTTTCATCTTTTCTTTTAATGTATTATCAGTTCTGTTTATTTGCTCATGTTTCTTTCTCTCTTCATTTCTGAAATGTTTTTTAAATTTTTACTTCTTTTCTGAGTTTGTCATCTCCTTTCTGTATTTTTCTAAATCTGACACATGTCATCTTTTCTTTTTCTTTTTCTTTTTTTCTTTTTTCTTTTTTTTTTTTTTGAGACGGAGTCTCGCTCTGTCGCCCAGGCTGGAGTGCGGTGGCCGGATCTCAGCTCACTGCAAGCTCCGCCTCCTGGGTTCACGCCATTCTCCTGCCTCAGCCTCCCGGGTAGCTGGGACTACAGGCGCCGCCACCTCGCCCGGCTAGTTTTTTGTAGTTTTTTTTTTTTTTAGTAGAGACGGGGTTTCACCGGGTTAGCCAGGATGGTCTCGATCTCCTGACCTCGTGATCCGCCCATCTCGGCCTCCCAAAGTGCTGGGATTACAGGCTTGAGCCACCGCGCCCGGCCTATCTTTTCATATCTTATGTCATTTTAGATGTTTATTAACTTTTTTTTTTTTTTTTTTTTTTTTGAGAGGAAGTCTTGCTCTGTCGCACAGGCGGGAGGGCAGTGGCCAGATCTCAGCTCACTGCAAGCTCCGCCTCCCGGGTTTACGCCATTCTCCTGCCTCAGCCTCCCGAGTAGCTGGGACTACAGGCGCCCGCCACCTCGCCCAGCTAGTTTTTTGTATTTTTTTAGTAGAGACGGGGTTTCACTGTATTAGCCAGGATGGTCTTGATCTCCTGACCTCGTGATCTACCGGTTTCGGCCTCCCAAAGTGCTGGGATTACAGGCTTGAGCCACCGCGCCTGGCTATTAACTTATTTTAAAATATTTTAGTTTTCATCTGTTTCGAAGCCCTGGCTTTCTGTCATAATTTATTTTCTATAGAAATTATTTTTTATTCTTTTTTTCTTCATAATGACTTTGTATGGGATTTGACCTTAACTTTTTTGTTACTCACCTTTATGTAATGCTAGTTTTCCTGACCTTTTAGAAGGGAAGACTTAATTAGGGTAGTTTTTCTAATTTCATGGCTCTCCTTTTTCTTTATTGATTCATCTCAAATTCAATAACAATTCAATAGGTTGGCCCTTGATAAACTGATTCAATATCTTATCTGGATGAGAAAAGCCCTAAGAATAGCCAGGGAATTCCTAAAAGAGAAGAATAAATGAAAGATAGCCCTATCAGATGTCAAAACATATTATACAGTTTTAATAATTTAACACTGTTATTAGTGTAGTTATAGAAACACATACAAATGAAACAGAATGGAGAACCCAGGAAAAAAACTGACATATATCAAGCTGATTTATGTTAGTGTCAGCATTGTAGCTATCTGGGTAAAGAAGCGACTCCTAGGCCGGGCGCGGTGGCTCAAGCCTGTAATCCCAGCACTTTGGGAGGCCGAGACGGCGGATCACGAGGTCAGGAGATCGAGACCATCCTGGCTAAACGGTGAAACCCCATCTCTACTAAAAATACAAAAACTAGCTGGGCGAGGTGGCGGGCGCCTGTAGTCTCAGCTACTCGGGAGGCTGAGGCAGGAGAATGGCGTAAACCCGGGAGGCGGAGCTTGCGGTGAGCTGAGATCGGGCCACTGCACTCCAGTCCGGGCGACAGAGCAAGACTCTGCCTCAAAAAAAAAAAAAAAAAAAACAAGAAGCGACTCCTCAATATAAGAGATGCTGAAATAATTGGTTATGTATGTGGGAAAAAATGAAAGTTGATACCTCCCTCACTCCATACACTGAACTAAATTCCAGACAGATTAAGGATTCAAATATAAAAAGCAACACTTTTAAAATTTCAGCAGAATACCAGAATAATATTTATAGACAGTAGGTTTGGTTTCTGAATACCATTCTCCACTAGAAGAAAATAGGGATCTGTGAGAAATGGCTGGCTCCAGAGCTGGGAGAGGGAAGATATAAGATGAACCTGAGTGTCCTGTGCTGGGAAGGAAGAACATGCTCAAAGACGACGGGACTCTGTCAAAGGACAAAGGAGTCAGAAGGACACCATCCAGGACTGGGACAATCCGAGCAGCAACAATGAAAATAATGGATTATAACTCACTGAGTAAAATAGGAGTCCATATACCAAACTGATATAAATAAATAAATAAAACAAGAAGGAAAAGCTCTTCTTTAGAGTAGATGCCAACTAATAAATGCAGATGTTATAATGAAGTAACACAAAACAATGAAACCTCACCCTTTTGCAGCCATCTTATTAGTAACTGAATCAAGAAGAAAATTTTCTTTTCTTTTCTTTTTTTTTTTTCAGATAGAGTCTTGCTCCATCACCCAGGCTGGAGCGCAGTGATGGGATCTCAGCTCACTGCAACCTCTGTCTCCCAAGTTCAAGCAATTCTCCTGTTTCAGCCCCCCAAATAGCTGGGATTACTGGTGTGCACCAACACGCCCGGCTAATTTTGTATTTTTAATAGAGACAGGTTTTTGCCATGTTGGCCGGGCTGGTCTCTAACTCCTGACCTCAGGTGATCCACCTGCCTCAGCCTCCCAAAGTGCTGGGATTACAAGCGTGAGCCACGGTGCCTGGCCAAGAAAAAAGTTTTCAATGGATGCTATATTAGTTATCTACTACCATGTCACAAATTACTCCAAAACTTAGTGGCTATTTATTACTTATTTTTGGACAGTTTTTGTGGGACAGGAATTTGGGAATGGCTTTTCCAGGTGATTCTGGCTTGGGCCTACTCATGAGATTGCAGTCCAGATGCTAGCTGAGGCTGCAGTGATTTGAGGGCTTGATCAGGGCTATAGGAGTATCTTACTTGGCCATTGGCAGGAGGCCTCCTTTCTTCACCATGTGCACCTCTCCAAAGGGCAGCTTGAGTACCCTCATGACATGACTTCTGGCTTCTCCAGAGCAAGTGCTCCAAGACTACAAGGAGGAAGACACAGTGTCTTTCTTTACAACTTAGCCTCAAAAGTCAGACTGCATCACCTCCTCAACATCCTATTGGTTACGTAAGCCATTCCTATTCAGTGTGGGAGAGGACCACACAGACATGTAAGTTTCAGGAGATGGGATCACTGGGGCCATTTTGGAGGATGGCTACCAGATGCTAAAGTTGGTGGAGAAAAGTTTGATGAGGGAGAGGATATTTGCATAGTCTCAAAGTGTCTCATATTAATTACAAAGAAGAAATAACAGTTTTACAATGAAAAAACCTCACACATACCACTTAACCAAGTGACCAAAATTGGAATTGGTATCACCAATAACGGGATAAACCGACATCATGGGCTTCTGATCCAGTGAACCAAGTAAACATCGTGTACATGGTATTCCTGCCAAAAATGCATAATGTAAATCGAATCCAGAGAAGACACTGGGTAAACCCTAATTGAAAGGTATTCTGCAAAACGCCTGACCTGTTCTCTTTTAAGAACAGCAATGCCCCAGTAGACAAAAAGAGGCTGGAACCCCTCCAGGTTAAAGGATACTAAAGAGATGTGACAAATGATGATACAGACCGAATCATGAACTTGGAAAAAACATGACTATTAAGGACATTATTGGAGCAGCTGGTAACTTTTGCATATGAACCATGGATTCGTTAACAGTAGCTTTGTGCTCACCAGTTCACTGATTCCCTGAGAGCTGATTGTTAAACAGCAAAGCATGTTTTGAGCTGGTTGTTAAGTGGTTGATAACCTGAAATCAGCCATCATGAGCCACTTACCATGGTATTTTGGGAAAACTCTCTCAAACTGTGTTTTTCCTCTGCTCTCACACTACAATAGCAATCATTAACACAGAAGACTCCTGTGACCGTATGTGTGGGAACTTCTTCCCACGACCAAGCGGCAGACAAAGCTGGGACTCCCACCCCAGTTCCTTCACTATTTCTCTGGGGGTAGCATCAGATCCCATAGATTGAGGGCTCAGACCCCAAGACTGCCCTCACCCCCAGATACCAGTTGCAAATCTGGGCCTCGGGAACTTCTGATTGAGCTTCAAGTTGGGGTTCCCACGACCCCCTCTTTGAGTTTGATTGATTTGCTGGAGTGGCTCACAGAACTCAGGGAAACACATTTGCTGTTTTATGATAAAGGATATTACTAAGGATACAGATGAAGAGATGAGGTGCGGAGGAAGGGGCTCAGAGCTTCCATGCCTGGGGCACCACTCTCCAGGAACCAGGAACCTCCATGCTTTCGGCTATCCAGAAGCTCTCTGAACTCAGTCCTATTGAGTTTTCATGGAAGCTTCATGACATCAGCATTCCTTCCACCAGTGTGTAGGGCAGGACCCTCTCTGAAAAGTCTTAAGACCCACAGTTGGAAAGGTGGGAGAAGATGGAGTCCTGCCTTGGGGCAAGTGAAAGGAGGGCAGGAGACAGATTCTGTTTCTTGAGACCTGCCCCTGCAGCCTAACACACCCCACGTTTTAATAAAAGACTGTAACAAGGGCTATGGTAGTTATGAATCAAAGTAAAACATCACACATGGGAATTGGCAAATGTTACAAATCAGGTCCTCTCTCCCTCTCTGGACAGTGCAACAGCTTGCCACTTGGTAACAGTTTTATAACAATGCTGTCTCCTGGTTTAGATAACTGTACTGTGAGGAGTAATGGTCTCATTCTTAGGAAGACATGTAAAGTGTTTAAGGGTAAGGGGATCTGATGTCTACAACTTAATCCCAAATAGTTCAAGATAGGTAAGTCAATAGACTGAAAGAGAAACTGATCAATAGACAAAGCTAACATGGGCAAAATTGTGACAACTTGTGTATCTGAATAAATAGGTCTTTGTAGTATTCGTGCCATTTTTCCTGTAAGTTTGAAGTTTTTTCAAAATAAAACGTGTTTTAAAAAACCCCCCAACAGTTAACGTTACATGGGTTATTAAGTCTAGTAAATATGACTGACTTGCCCAAAGTCATATAGAACATTAATGTTTGGTTCAGAGCTATCATGACACCTTGAAGTAGCCTTTTCTGAAAATGTTTAAATTTCTTTAAAATTTCTTGTGATCAAATTAATGTGTGAATATTTTTTGTATCTCAGATTAATATGTGAATATTTTTTATATCTAAAAAGTGTTACACATAAACTTTGAAATTAAAAACTAGCTTGGTATTTGTTTGGGCCTGATAATTCCTTGCGGTAGGGGCTGTTCTGGGCAGTGCAGGGTGTTTAGCAGTATCTCCGGGCTCTGCCCACTAAATGCCAGTAGCAGAGTGTCCCTCCCCCTACCTACAACCAAAATGTCTCCAGACCTTGTCAGATGTCCCAGGGGGAGGGCAAAATCGCCCCAATAAAGAAGCACAGTTCTAGAGTCAGTGTGATAGAACAAAGTCAAAAGGGAAAAGAAGGCTGGGCACAGTGGCTAAGGTGGGAAGGTTGCTTGAGCCTAGGAGTACAAGGCTGCAGTGAGCCATGTTTGCACTACTGTGTTCCAGCCTGCGTGACAAAGCAAGACTCCTTCTCAAGGAAAAAAAAAAAGAAAAAAAAAAAATGGCCTGGTACAGTGGCTCACTCCTGTAATCCCAGCACTCTAGGAAGCTGAGGCAGGCAGATCACGAGGTTAGGAGATTGAGACCATCCTGTCTAACATGGTGAAATCCCGTCTCTACAAAAAATACAAAAAGTTAGCCGGGCGTGGTGGCGGGTGCCTGTAGTTCCAGCTACTCGGGAGGCTGAGGCAGGAGAATGGCATGAACCCAGGAGGTGGAGTTTGCAGTGAGCTGAGATCGTGCCACTGCACTCCAGCCTGGGTGACAGAGTGAAATTCTGTCTCAAAAAAAAAAAAAAAAAAAAAAAGCAAAAACAAAAACAGAAAAAGAGGTAAAGAGGTTGGCAATATCTGCAATATACATACATATGAAAAAAAATTTAAAGAGACCAAGGGTTTTTCCAATGGCTATATCCCAAACTTTGTGTTGTATGTGTTTGTTTAATCTTTTTGTGTTCTTAGAGTCATCAATTAAATCAGTCCAATATTCTGTTTCACACACATTTTAGAGAATGAATTTATAACCATTTTTGGAATTAAAATAATACTGCCATCTAATGGCGTTAATCAATTAATTCCAGTCCTGATATACTGGCCAGATTCTGAGCCTGAATGTCAGATATTGAAGTAATAGGAGTCAAAATACTGAGCCAAAACAGTGAGTTAACCTCAAATCAAAATCGTTCTTCAAAAAGGAGTACAGAGCTTCCGACACACTGAGAATGTGCATTTCCAAGGTTTGAATGTACCATATATGGCTACGGTACTAGGCCTATGGCTTTTGAACCAATGTATTTTTTGCATACATGCACTTAGCAACACAACAATTACATTTACAAAGAGGGCTAGGCATTGTAAAGCTAAATAAATAACAAAATCCTCAGAGAACTAGTAAGAAAAACACTTTCATATTGTTCTCAGCATTTATTTTAAAACATCTAATTTGAAGGTATCAACTAACATAGCCAATTAACTGATAGTATTAGCTATCCATTTTCCCTCGAAAGCAGCCTCGTTGTCTGGGATATCAGCTGAAGTTCTTTGTCTCATGGCCATAGAAATCAAGAACGCAGACACACAAAGGGTGAAGTTAGAGAAGTTTAATAGGCAAAAGGAAAAGGACAGCTCTCTGTCACAGAGAGGGGTCCCAAACAGGTTGCTGTACTGCAGTAAAATGTAAGGGTTTTTATAAATGAGCTACTAGGGAGTGGGTATCTTATCTATAGAGGGCATGAAAACCTGGTTAGGACCAGGTGTGTCATCTGTATAGAGTGGAATCTCTGGCAGCCCCCACGCCATTCTTTTACCATGTAGTCAGGCTGTTAGCTTGGGCTACTCCACACTGCCTATCTCCTTCCACCTTGTATGTGCTAACAAGAAGAGGGGGAATTTCCATGCCTGGTCCCAGGTATCTCCCTGCAGCTGCAGGCATTCCCCCTAACCCACCATGCAAGCTTCTAGCTAACCTTAGTGTGTCCCTGTCCAAAAAAGCGGAAAGGAATGTGCTCATTAAAGCTGACTGTTTTTACTGGGACCCATTTATGTAAGTTTGATGATTACCCAGGAAACTCTCCCTCTGTGTCGGAGATGCTTATCTACATTATACAGTCCAATGTTCCAGGCTGCTCTCTGTTAGAAGAGAAGTGATTTATGTGAACTGCCTGTGGTTAGAAAGGAAGTAATTTCTGACCTTCTGTTTTTTGTCAGAAGGAAAACTTTTGCCAGGGACTCTTTCACCCTATCTACCTACCTAAATTATTTCTATCTCCTGTATCGCCTCTACCCATCTTAGTTCTCTGGCTGAGGTCCTGTAAATTAGACTGGCCAAAGACAGGTTTGTAGCAGGACGAGCCACAGACAAAACCCCTCAGACACCGAGTTGTAGAAGGAAGGGCTTTATTCAGCTGGAAGCATCGGCAGACTCATGTCTCCAAAAACTGAGCTCCCCCAGTCCCTCTTAAGGGCTCTTTAGGGCTTACAACTCTAAGGGGGTCCACGTGAGAGGGTCGTAATCGATTGAGCAAGCCGGGGGTATGTGACTGGGGCTGCATGCGCTGATAATTAGAACCGAACAGAACAGGACAGGGATTTTTTTCTATAGAATATCTGTAATCTATAGATAACCAATTAGGTCAGGGGTCGATCTTTAACTACCAGGCCCAGGGTGTGGTGCTGGCTTGTCTGCCTGTGGATTTCATTTTTGCCTTTTAGTTTTTACTTCTTCTTTCTTTGGAGGCAGAAATTGGGAATAAGATAATATGAGGGGTGGTCTCCTCCCTTAGGTTAACAAGAGAAAAACAAACAGAAGTTATTCACACATGCATCCCATATACACACAGGAGCACTCAGCCATGAGTAACTCCAAGGGGTTGTTAGAAGTTGGGCATATACAGCATTTTAACAAAAGACCAATACATTTTAGAGAAGAAGAAAAAGGAAAAGGACTGAGTTTCTAGAGCAGCAAACTGTGGGAAAGTAAGTATATGGGTGATATGGTTTGGCTGTGTCACCACCCAAATCTCATCTTGAATTGTAACCCCCATTTTGAATCTCCATAATCCCCATGTATCATGGGAGAGACCCGGTGGAGGTGACTGAATCATGGGGCGGTTTCCTCCATGCTGTTCTCCTGACTGATAGTGAGTCCTCATGAGATCTGATGGTTTTATAAGCATCTGGCATTTACCCTGCTGGAACTTTCTCTCTCTGCGTTCCTGTGAAGAAGTACCTTCCGCCATGATTGTAAGTTTCCTGAGGCCTCCCCAGCCACGTGGAACTGTGAGTCAGTTAAACCTCTTTTCTTTATAAAATACCCAGTCTTGGGTACTTCTTCACAGCAGTCTGAGAACAGACTAATACAATGGGAAACTAATGGAAGATGAAGGCTAGTTAGTAACGTTTGTTGGGTGGGTATTCTGGTGCCTTCCCCAGGTTGATATGGGGTCCAGGGTTGTCTCTGGAAATTTACTTCTGTCCTTTCTGGTGGGGACAGGTGGTGAACTTTTGTCAATTTATGTCCTGCCTTTAGGCAAAGAAGGGGAAGGCAGAGTTTTTCTTATATTTGTTTCTTCTCAATTGTCTTTAGCTCACAATAATCCTTATACCAAAGAAGCATATGTTAGGGTGGCATATTCTGGTGTAACATCTTTGTCTCAGCAGACAGTGAAAAATAATTTAAAAAGCCACCTTCTCTGCCCATTCACCTGCTGCACACTGCCCCCTGGTGGCCTTCATTTTGACTGTCTTTGGTAAGGTAGCTTTTCTTTTTTTTTGCTTTGAGAGGGAGTTTCACTCTTATGGCCCAGACTGGAGTGCAATGGCGCATCTCGGCTCACTGCAACCTCCACCTCCCCAGTTCAAGTGATTCTCCTGCCTCAGCCTCCCGAGTAGTTGGGATTACAGGTGCCTGCCACCACGCCCAGCTAATTTTTGTATTTTTAGTAGAGACGGGGTTTCACCATGCTGGCCAGGGTGGTCTCGAACTCCCGACCTCAGGTGATCCACCCGCCTAGGCCTCCCAAAATGCTGGGATTACAGGTGTGAGCCACCATGCCCGGCCTAGAATGACCTTTTCTATCTCTTGACTTCTGTATCTCTTCATTCAATCATTTCCTCTAAAATAAAATAAAACTAAATTATTTAATTCTAGTCAATTAAATTAAATCCTATAAATATTGAGATAAAGCAAAACATCATGGAAAGAGCATGAGTTGAAAACCAAATAGACTTGGGTGGTTCATCTCAGCTGCTAGCTGTGTGTCTGTGGGCATACTACCTAGCTTATTGGAACACTGTCTTATCTGTTAAATGGAGTTGTTTAAAAATAACTCAACAAGCTCAGATCATGGAGAAAATGAAATTAGGTTGTATATTCAAAACAACTAATAATAGTTAATATTTTTATTGTGTTACGATTGAGATTTTGAATACAATCTACTATCTAGCTACACATATTCACATCTACAGAGATTTTTATCCTAATTTACAAACAGAAAACTGAGGCACAGAGACATTAGCTAACTTGCTGTGGTTAACATAACTAGTAAGTGGATTTGAAACCATGTAATGTGGGTCTAAAGTCTATGCTTTTAACCACTACACACAACCTGGTAAATCCTTGTTGAAATAAGAAAGCGATTTCAATAAGTTGTACTGTACCAGAAAAATGTGGAATTCATCTCTTTTTCCCAACATGCTACTGTCTTTTCAACAACCTATAAAACATTAAAAAAAACTAATAGGCCATTGAGAACCTTATTTGTTCTCGACTACCTAAACTATCCTGATCTTTATGGGAACAGGATAGATGACTTTCAATATTAATGAAAGCATTAATATAACTGAGTGCAGACTGAAAGACTATCTCGATGATTAAAGACACATTTTCAATTTTTTTTTTTTTTTTTTTTTGAGATGGAGTCTCATTCTTGTTGCCCAGGCTGCAGTGCGGTGGCACGATCTTGGCTCACAGGAACCTCCATCTCCCAGGTTTCAAGTGATTCTCCTGCCTCAGCCTCCTGAGTAGTTGGGATTACAGGCACGCGCCACCACATCCAGCTAATTTTTTGTATTTTTAGTAGAGACAGGGTTTCACCATGATGGTCAGGCTGGTCTCAAACTCCTGACCTCGTGAACCACCCACCTCAGTCTCCCAAAGTGCTGGGATTACAGGCATGAGCCACCATGCCCGGCCTTAAATTTTTAAATTTAAGAAAAAGTGACATTCCAAGAATAAGCAAGTGGAAAGCCAGAAAGCATTTCCCCTATCCTATCCTGAGTTTATTCTCATAAGAATCTAGTTATTTAAAAACTAAGTTACTGGAACATATTTGTGATTAATTTTATGTGTCAACTTGACTGGGCCATAGAGTGCCCAGATACTTGCTGAAACATTATCATGGGTGTATGTGTGAGGTGTCTGGGGATGAGATTAACATTTAAATGGATAGCCTGAGTAAAGCAAATTGACCACCCTAACATTTGAGTGAGTCTCATTCAAACAGTTGGAGGCCTGAATAAAACAAAAAGACTGATGATCTTTCCTGAGTAAGAAAGAATCTCTCCTGCCTTCTGGTCTTTCGACTAGGTCATCAGCTTGTTTCTTGTCTTCAGACTCAGATTGAAACATTGACTCTTCCTGGATTTCAAGCCTGCTATCCTTTGGACAGGAACCAAGCCATCAGTTCTCCTGGGTCTCCCGCTTGCTGGCTCATCCTGTAGACTTGCCAGCCTCAATGATCTTGTGAGTCAATTTCTTTTATGAATCTCCTTTATATATATACACCCATACACATACATATATCGTATTGGTTCTGTTTCTTTGGTAAACCCTAATAAAATATTTATATTGCTTTGTTTTTGTTTTTAGACATGGTCTCACTCTGTCTCCCAGGTGGGAGTGCAATGGCAAGATCATGGCTCACTGTAGCCTCAACCTCCCAGGCTCAAGTGATCCTTCCACCTCAGCCTCCTGAGTAGCTGGGACTACTCCATCCCAGGCCACGCCATCACGCTTGGCTTATTTTTGTATTTTTTGTAGAGCAGGGTTTTGCCATGTTACCCAGGCTGGTTTCGAACTCCTGAGCTCAAGCAATCCGCCCCCTCAGCCTCTCAAAGTGTTGGGATTACAGGTGTAAGCCACCGCACCTGGCCAATATTTATATTTCTCAAATGCATCCTCTTTTTTTCCGTGCTCACTTGTGCAATCTTAGTTGATGTCCTTAATTCTTCCCTGGACTATTGGAATAATTTCCTTGTTCCAGTGTCAGTACATCCAATTCATTCGTCCCCTCCTTGCTTCAGGAGTGCTCTTTCTAAATACAAATAGGCTAATGACAAACTGCTTTTAAACTTGTTTAGCACACTATTTCACATCTTCAGGATGAAAGTCAAATTCATTAGATTGGTGGATAAAGTCCTTCCCAATCCAGTCACTTCTTCATCTCCAGCCACATCACACTACCTGCCACCTCTTGCCAGAAAAATCTGCCTTAGCCTCTTGGTCTTGCACTTTTGTATGTTTGGTTACTTCTGCCTGGAATGCCTCTTTCTTCTTCAATCAGGAAACTCTCATAACAGGTGTGTGTCTGACATTGTCACTTCCTTAGCACACACCTTGGGTTTACCTCCCTGAACTCCAAGGGTGAAGCAGTTGGAGGTCTTTTTCTATTCATTGCCTTCAATTGAGCATACTCTCAGGGTTCCTCTTTTTGCCAACAGGCTACTGTCTTTTCAACAATCTATAAAACATTAAAAAAAGACTTTAGGTCTTCCCAAAATGCAGGCAAAGCAGGCTCCGGTGGACAAAGAAAGCTGATATGCAAATAACTTCAGGTGCTAGCAGTTAGAAGTTGGCCCAATGTGCAGAACGTTCTGTTCAGGGGCATATGGGCTTGGCCTAACAGATCTGTTATAGCCCTAATATTATGCTGTTGTTGGTTTTTCAATGAATGTACAAAGCTGGAAAGACATACAGCTGACCCTGAACAACAGGGGTCTGAACCAGTGTGGGTCCACTTATATGCAATTTTTTTTCAATATATACAGTTGGCTCTCCATATCAGTGGGTTCCACAACTGAAACCAAGAGTAGGTGGAAAATACAGTATTCTTGGGATGCCAATGGTCATATCCACAGGTTCCACAGGGCCAACTGTGGGACTTGAGTATATGTGGATTTTGGTGTACACGAGAGGTCCTGGAACGAATCTCCCATGGATATCAAGGGATGTCTGTAATTTTACTTACAAAAAGAATGCAAATTCTTGACAGACTAAAAATAACAATGAAACTAACAAAATTAGGAGGGGAAGAAAAGACAAGAGAAAGTAAGAATGCACCAATTCCTCACCTCTCCTAGTAGGTAGCCAATACACAGTGTGTAAAATTTATAAATAACGATTTAGGTAAACAACCTAAAGTCATGAAGGCTTCTAGCAAAACTAAAATACAATTTTTTAAATTAGGAGCTAAGAATAAGTTTTTGTCCCTTTGAAGGATTTTCAGCTGGTGAATCAAGATGTATATGTGCGGTATTTGAGGTTATAATGAAAAGAACCAGAAGAACTAAAACCAGACATTGTTAATTGCAGTTGGGTCTAGGATATGGTAACAGATAAGGTAGGTGGGTAGGTAGGAAGGGTAGGCGGGAGACTCTTACTTTTCTTTTAATATGTTCCCCCTTTTGTTTGGATTTTTAACCTTTATTATGCATTATTTCCATAACAAACAAATGGAAATAAAGTGTAGCTTAACTACAAAAAGTAACTTTTAGAACACCCTTAACAAATACTTTGCAGGAGTCAAATCAAATGAGGTAGGATCTATACAGTATGTATGAACATCAAAAAATGATCAGGACTTCTTTAGTAAACTAAAAGACAATAGGCATAGGATCCAAATTACGGAGTGGGAGGAAGTATGTGTGCGTATGTAACAATATTCTATGTACAGCTGACCCTTAAGCAACATGAGGTTAGGGGCATAGACACTCACAGTCGAAATTCCACTCCCCAAAACTGTACTAACAGCCTACTGGTGATCGGAAGTCTTACCACCAACATAAACAACTAACACTTTCTTTTTTTGAGATGGAGTCTTGCTCTGTCACCCAGGTAGGAGTGCAGTGGTGCAATCTCGGCTTACTGCAACCTCCGCCTCCTGGGTTCAAGGGATTCTCCTGTGTCAGCCTCCCGAGTAGCTGCGATTACAGGCACGCACCATCACATCTGGCTAATTTTTATATTTTTAATAGAGATAGGGTTTTGCCATGTTAGCCAGGCTGGTCTCAAACCCCTGGTCTCAAGTGATCTGCCTGCCTCAGCCTCCCAAAGTGCTGGGATTACAGACGTGAGACACCGCACCTGGCAATTTTGTATGTTACATGTATTATATACTGTATTCTTATAATAAAGTAAGCTAAAGAAAATGTTTTAAGGAAATCATGAGGAGAAAATATATTTAGTATTCATTAAGTGTAAGTGAATCATCATAAATATCTCCATCCTCATAATTTTCACCTTGAATAGGCTGAGAAGGAGCAGGGGTTGGCCTTGCTGTCTCAGGGGTGGCAGAAGTAGAAGAGGTGGAAGAGGAGGCAGGAGAGGCAGGCACAATAAGTGTCACCTGATGGAGATTAACATCATAATTTGTCTGACATTTTGCTTTTCCATTTCTCTAAACATGTTTCCATTTAGCAACAATCTTTCTTCCACCACTTGCTTTAGATTCAGTGCCTGTTTCAAAGAAAAGTCCGTGTTATAAGAGAAGTCAAAAGCCATATTGAATAAGAGGAACCCTTCTTCCAGATTGTCTAATGTCAATTTGTTTTCTGGCACTGCATCTTCTTCCTCATAATCTGGCACTGGGTTCAAAAGGAGTAATCTCCATCAAGTGGTCTTCTGTTAATTCCTCTGGTATGGTGTCTCTTAGCTCTTGAATTTCTCCAAGATTCGTATCTTGAAACCTTTTTTGCTATATCCACATGATTTCATTGATTGGCTCTGTCATAAATCCTGTGAAGTGATGCACAACATCTGTAGTTTCCTCCAGCAGGAATTTGTTTGGGCTTGATGGCTTTTCATGGCTTTTTCTGAAACAACAATGGCATCTTCAATGGTGTAATCCTTCCATAGGTTCATGATATTCTCTCAGTTGGGGTTCTCTTCCAGAGTGCTGTGTGTAATGATCCTTAAAGTCCTTATGACTCCCTTATCTAGAGGTTGAATTAGAGATGTTGTATTTAGGGGCAAGTAGACTATTTCAACATGTTTATATTGAACTCATGTGGTTCTGGATGGCCAGGGGCATTGTCCAATATCAAAAGAACATTAAAGGCAATCCCTTATTGGCAAGGTAGTTCCCGACATTAGAAACAAAGCATTTATATAACTGATCCAGAAAAAGAGTTGCTGCTCAGCCATCTTGCTGTACAACCAAAAGAGTGGCAGGCGGTGTTTCTTTTCCCTTCACGGCTCAATTTTATAGATAAGGGCAGTCCTCATCATAAATCTGGCTGCATTTGCACAAAACAGTACAGCTAGCCCATCCCTTCCTGCCTTGGATCCTTATGTTTGCTTCTCTTCCTAATGTCCTCTGTGGCACTATTTTCCCCCCAGAATAGGTCACTTTTGTTTGCCTTAAAAACCTGTTCAGGCAGATATCTTTTCTCTTCAGTGATTTTCTCTATTTTTAAATTTTTCATTTATTTATTTATTTATTTATTTATTTATTTATTTATTTATTTATTTATTTATTGAGAGAGAGCCTCATTCTGTTTCCCAGACTGGAATGCAGTGGTGCAATCTCACTGTAACCTCTGCCTCCCGGGTTCAAGCAATTCTTATGCTTTAGCCTCCTCAGTAGCTGGGATTACAGATGTGCATCAGCACACCCGGCTAAGTTTTGTAGTTTTAGAAGAGATAGGGTTTTGTCATGTTGGTCAGACTGGTCTTGAACTCCTGGCTTCAAGCAATCCACCCTCCTCAGCCTTCCAAAGTGCTGGGATTACAGGCGTGAGCCACCAAGTTTGGTCTTTTGTCCTCAATGATTTTCTTAATGGTGTCTGGGAACTCGTCGGCTGCATCTGGGTCAGCAGAAGCTGCTTCTCCTGTTATCTTGACATTTTTTGAAAGCCAAACCTCTTAAAAAGTTATCATACCATCCTTCATCTTCCTTTTGCTTTGTCAGATAATGACTTCACCACTTCTTGAATATTAGATTATATAGGGATGCCTTTCTCATAGCAATCCTGCACCCACAAAAAGTTACATTTGCAATATGAAATAAAAAGGTATTTCCCAAAAAGTGCAAGGTTTTCATGCCTGTTGGTGTAGCTGCAATGATGGCTTCATAAACTTCCTTTGGTTTTTATACAACAGTCCTTCTACTGGGTTCATTTATCTTAAACAGCAGGCGACCTTAGCTGCAGACCTCAATCTACAATACATAGCAAGCAATTCAACTTTTTCTGTAATGTCATTAACTTTTCTCTGATTCTTGGGAGAATTTCTAGCATCACTAATGGCACTTCATGAGGGTCCCATGGTGTTACTCAAGGTTTACAGTACTGCACTAACCACAATGAGAAATATGTGAGAACCTCAAGAGCTTACCTTTTACTGTGATATGCAATGTACTGGAGAGATCAACTGCTCACTCAGAGATGATTATGTTACTTGGAATTTTTACCCAATACCAGCAACACTGATGCTCACTGGAATAGCAACAGGAAGTGGCTACAAAATCATTACAGTAGTACACTTTGTACTACAGTGAATTTGATGCAGTTATGATTTAATATTGCATCTTTACAACTGTTTACACTTCTCTTGAACCTAATGGGTGCCATGTAACTGTCTGTTTGTATGTGCAAGTTTTGATAAATTTTAACTTTTTATAACAGGCTTGTATATATTTTATGGTAGTAAATAATAAAATAGCCTCGTATCTACACATACTTTATGCATTCATGACATATCTAGCTTTTTCTTTTCTTTTTTTCCTATATTTCTTGGCTAAGAGATTCATCTGTGAGGTTTTTCACAAAATTGTTGCCTTCGCCAAAAATTTTCCATTTACTGAAAAAAATCCACATATAAGTATACCCAAGCAGTTCAAACTAATGTTGTTCAAGTCAACTGTATAAAAGGTATTAATATGTCTGGAAAGAGATATCTTTCCAATTTAACAGACACTACCAGTGAGAAGAGTTGGGCTAGGCAGGAAACTTCAAATTTTTACTGTATATATTCTATTTGTATCTCAAATTATAACCTGTAGATCACGTTTATTAGAAGAAAATGTGGATTCCTGAAACTTCCTGCAGACCCCATAAGTGACAATCTCAGGGGGATGGAGTTCCAGAATCTGCTTTTTTTTTCATGGATGTTTCCTTGTTATTCCTGTGTATATTTGAGTTTCAGTAGCACTGCTCATCAGTTGTTTGGGGTTCTCTCTCCTTCACCAACATGTTCTTGCAAAACTAACCAAACACACACAAAGCGCAAACAGTACAACAGTGCACTGCACCTTCACGACCCTTACCTCTTTCAGCCTCTTCCTACCTCTTCCACATGCAATACATGTGTACATACCCACAGACGGAAACACAGAGATGTGTCTGGAAGCCAGTGTGGATGCCCTGTGATCTGTGTGTACCTATGTGACATGTGTACACATTCACTGACAAGAACATGGAGACGCATTTGGAAGCCAGTGTGGACGCCCTGTAATCTGTGCATACATACGTGACACGTGCATGCCCACCCACTGACAAGAACATGGAGACCCATTTGGAAGGCAGTGTGGGTGCCCTGTGATCCGTGTGCACACGTGACACGTGAATGCACATCCACGCACAGGAACACAGAGACACATTTGGAAGGCAGTGTGGATGCCCTGTGATCTGTGTGTACACGTGACACGGGCATACACACCTAAGACAGGAACACAGAGACATATTTGGAAGCTAGTGTGGGCACCCCATGATCTGTGTGTACACGTGACACGTGTGTACACCTACAGACAGGAATATGGAAACATTTGGAAGCCAGTGTGGACACCCTGTGATCTGTGCGTACACATGTGACACGTGCGTGCACACCCATGGACAGGATGAGAGACACATTTGGAAGCCAGTGTGAATGCCCATACACGTGTGACACATGCATGCACACCCACAGACAGGAACATGGAGACACTTATGGAAGCCAGTGCGGACGCCCTGTGATCTGTGCCCACACTCGTGAGACATGCACACACACCGACAAGAACACAGAGACACGTTTGGAAGCTAGTGTGGATGCCCTGTAATCTGTGTGGACACACGTGACACATGCATGCACACCCACAGACAGGAGGAACACAGATACACATTTGGAAGCCAGTGTGGATGCCCTGTGATCTGTGCGTACACATGTGACACGTGCGTGCACACCCACAGACAGGAACACAGACACATTTGGAAGCCAGTGTGGACGCCTGTGATCTATGCATACACGTGACACGTGTACACACCCACAGACAGGAACACAGAGACACATTTGGAAGCCAGTGTGGATGCCCTGTGATCTGTGCGTACACGTGACACGTGTGTGCACACCCACAGACAGGAACACAGAGACACTTTTGGAAGCCAGTGTGAACGCCCTGTGATCTGTGTGTACACGTGACACGTGCAAACACACCCACAGACAGAAACACAGAGACGCATTTGGAAGCCAGTGTGGACATCCTGTGGTCTGTGCACACCCACATACAGGAACACACAGAGGCGTTTGGAAGGTAGTATGGGCAGACAGGCCCTATCCCAAAGCGGCCGGCAGGCGTCTCCCAAGAATGGTTCTTGGACACAGCTCTGTGAAATGAAAATACAACTCGGCAGGGCAACTGACTCAGCCAAAGGAGAAAAACCTAAGCTGAAAGCTGAGTCCTGCCCGAAGGAGCCTTTCCTTTGGCGCCTGAGCCGAGGGCTTCGGGGAGAGGTTTGCGCATCGCAGCGCGGCCAGCTGTCTTCCCGTGGCTTCCCTAAGGCGGCGGCTCCCGCTGCTCCTTTCCGCTGCCTTCCCCTCCCGCCCACCCTGAGGCGTTGAAGCCCTCGGAAGAGGCGCGGCCACCGCCCGTTTCTGATTCCCGTTTCCTTCCTCCGGGCGCGTCCTTCACCGTGGCCAAATCAGCCTCTCAATTGCTGGAGCCCGGCCTCGGACACTTCTCGGCTTAGGCTGCCATACAGTGGCGCACCCCGAAACCGACAGCTCCGCTGACCTTACGCACCTGCACTCTCCAAGGCAAGATTCGGTCCGGGGAGCTGGTTTCGCCAAGGCGAGGGGCGCGGGGCAGTCCAGGCGGCCGGATGGATACCAGGAGAGCGCGTAGTCTCCGGCGGGACGGGGCTTCCAGGGCCCGGAAGGGGTCCAGGACTCTCCGCGGGCGCCCGGAAGTCGGCGGAGGGCCGCGAGGCAGGAGGGAGTGGAGATTGCTGCCCCAGCTCGGGCAGCGCGGAGCCCACCCAACGCCCTCCTCGGCCCTCGGCTCTTCCTGGGGCCGTCCTGCCCCTGCACCAGGGCCTAGTGCCTTTCCGGTTAGCCTCGGAGACCCTGGCCGAGCAGTGTCCGTTCGCCTGGCTGGGGGCCTCAGGACATTATTTCTGGGTGACAACCTGCAGGGCCTTCCGCCCCTCGGGACCTCTCGGGAGTCCCTTCCCCGACGCCCGCGGGGCTGCAGGGGCCGCAGGTTCGGTCTCGGGGCCTCCTTTCCGCAGTCCGCCCGGCTCTAGGCTAGTATGCTTTAATTACGTCAATAATATGACTCCGGCGAGCCTGTGCGGCTAGGGAATGCGGCCGTGGGCAGCGGAGTCCAGGCGGAGTCGGCTCTCCACGCGCGAGGCCGCCTCCTCCTCACCACTCGCCGGGTTCAAACGTCGCGCCTCAGGCGACGACGGCCAACGGGTTAGCCGCTGAAGGCCCCGCCGACGCCCCGCCCCCCACGCCTCGACGCCCCGCCCCTTGCGTGCCCACCCGCGCCCCGCAGCCCCGCCCCAGCGCCCACCCCAAGCTTCGCGGTTCAGTGGTCTGGCGCTCACCAAGGCCGGGTGCCCCCAGTCAACCCCGAGGTCTTCATGCCCCACCTCCCGTCGCCAGGGGGCGGGGATAGCGCGCTGGGCGTCGGGGCGGGGCCTTGGCGGCGTCGGGGCGGGGCCTTGGCTGCGTCGGCTGCGTATCGCGCGCCGATCGGACCGTGCTGCAGCCGTTGGCCGTTAGCGTGGCTTGGGCGGTTGTCTTGGAGAAGCAAGATGGCGGCGACGGCGGCCGCAGTGGTGGCCGAGGAGGACACGGAGCTGCGGGACCTTCTGGTGCAGACGCTGGAGAACAGCGGGGTCCTGAACCGCATCAAGGTGAGGCCGGAGGCTGGGGACCGGTCTGGCGGATCTGCAGGGCCTGCGTGGACAGCGGTCGTCACAACGGTCGCGGCAAGGAGGCCGCCTCCCTGGCGAGGGACCGGGGCCGGGGGGCATTGGGGGCGCGCCCCGGCAGGGCCTCTGTCCTGCCAGCCCCACAGAGGTGGTCGGCTCGTTCGTTCGTTCGTGTGGTCCCGGAGGGCACCGCGGACTGTGGGCGGCTGGTCCGTCCCCTGCTGCGTTCCGTGGGGGCGGGACCGTGGGGCCTGAGGGCCACACGGGCGGCCCGCAACTCGGCCCTGGAGCGTGGCCCCAGTGTCTTTTCCTCAGACTCGGGCATGATCCGCGGCGGGAAAGCAGCGCGTCCAGCCGAAGCCTGGGGGTCACAGAGCTTGTGTGACTGAGAACGTTTTGGAAGGCGTTTCTGGCCTTTGCACCTGCCCGCCCAGCTCGTTGGCTTGCTCGTGTTTGTTGCTGGCTAAATGTGAGCTTGTTGTGAAAATTGTCTTGAAATGGTAATTTCTTGTTTCTTAACTTTTTTTTTTAAGGCTGAACTCCGAGCAGCTGTGTTTTTAGCCCTAGAGGAGCAAGAAAAAGTAGAGGTATGAAGTTTCCAGATTTTAACGTGGCTGTATTCGTTAATACTTAATTTCTCGTTCATTAAAAACCGTCTTAAAAATAGTTTATAGTAATGTATAGCTAGGGATAATTTTGAACTGTTAAGGATTATATTATATTGAGAGAGAGCCAAAATTTTTCTTTTTTCGTATAGCTTTTGAATTTGGGGGTAATCTTAAAGTTAAGGTACCACAGTAACTCTGATATCAATGCTAAATCTGAAACAAAAGTTCATAGGAGTTTCTTGAAGAAATGGTTCCATTATCAATGTGTTAAGTGCAGGTTCACTCAGATCTTTTAATAAGCTAATATGTTATTAATTCCTATGAAACGGGGTATGTAGTATGCAACTTTTCCCAAAATTATCTGACCACTCAATCATTTTGACAATGAAAAAGGCAGTGATTATTTTAAAAGTGCAACCACTTCTCTACGTTTACGTGGGTAATTTAACTTTTTCTGAATCCCACCAACCATCCTGAGTAAATATTCTGGAATTTGTCAACAAGAATAGAACCATCATCAAAGTCTTAAACTCTTGCTTTATGACATATCAGTCTCCTATCCTCTCACTTCGTTAGACCTGTATACCTAATCTCGAATTTCATCAAAATCTTCAGTTATTTGCCCTTTCCATGTCTGTGCAGGCATCAGTCTTCTCTTGGCGGCGTTTTGTTCTGGATCATATGGGTCTGGACCCCTAATTACCTTGCCTTACAGTCATACGGGGTCTGGAAGAAATCTCAATGATCATTTTTTTTTTTGAGACGGAGTCTCGCTCTGTCGCCCAAGCTGGAGTGCAGTGGCCGGATCTCAGCTCACTGCAAGCTCCGCCTCTGGGGTTCACGCCATTCTCCTGCCTCAGCCTCCCGAGTAGCTGGGACTACAGGCGCCCACCACCTCGCCCGGCTAGTTTTTTGTACTTTTTAGTAGAGACGGGGTTTCACCGTGTTAGCCAGGATGGTCTCGATCTCCCGACCTTGTGATCCGCCCGCCTCGGCCTCCCAAAGTGCTGGGATTACAGGCTTGAGCCACCGCGCCCGGCCCTCAATGATCATTTAACCCAGCAAACTAACTCTCTTCCCATTTTACACATATGTGCTCCTGGAGAAGAGTCATTCAACCATGTGGATTGCTGATGTTGCAAATTGGCAGGTACCAACCTGGTTAGGTCCTGAGCAGGCCCAGCAGCTCTCTTCTTCACCCTACCTGTGCAGTAGCCTTCTGTGTCACCCCTGCTTCCTTCTCTCTGAACACTTGTGGTCTTGTCGCTTCCTCCACAGGGAAGGTAGAAGCCATTAGATCCTAACTTTATGTCCTCCTCTCCTATCCCTCAATCTATTGCTCACCTGTGAAAATGCTTACCTGTGTCTATATTTATCTGTACCTCTTTACTGCTTTAGAAGAGGCTCTGTCCTGTCTAAGAATAATCATTCTGTCTTCTGTATACTTTCAAGTCTTTAATTATTTACTGTATCTTTGACTCTATCCTTTTCTGGTGGCTTTTCTTTTGAGCATGAAAACGTGTTTAAGTAACTATTAGGAGTAAACTGTTTTCCTTTACTCACATTCTGCTTTTAATACCACTGTGGTTTTTTTCCTTCACAACCTGGTTTGGTTTGCTTTGCTTTGGTTTTTTTGAGACAAGGTCTTACTCCTTTGCCTAGGCAGGAGATGCAGTGGTGCAGTCATAGCTCACTGCAGCCTCAACTCCCTGGGCTTGATTTTTCCACCTCAGCCTCTGGAGTAGCTGGAACTACAAGCGTGCACAACCACATTTTAAAAGAATATGCAAGCTTATTCCATATATTACGTCCTGGGCTCCCCTTAGTCCCTTAAAATCTTTTTATTTTTTTTGAAACAAGAGTCTCACTCAGTCACCCAGGCTAGAGTGCAGTGGTGCGATATTGGACCTTCTGCCCCCTGGGTGGGGTTCAAGCGATTCTCCTGCCTCAGCCTCCTGAGTAGCTGGGATTACAGGCACCTGCTATCGTGTCTGGCTAATGTTTTTGGTATTTTTAGTAGAGATGGGGTTTTACCATCTTGGCCAGGCTGGTCTTGAACTCCTAACCTCGTGATCCACCCACGTCAGACTCCCAAAGTGCTGGGATTACAGGCGTGAGCCACCATGCCCGGCCAATCCCTTAAAATCTTAAATCTACCACTACCACCCTAAGTAATTTCTTATGCTGCAGTCAAGAGGAGTCTCCTAATTGTGAGCATATTTTAGTTCCTACCTATCCTAGTTGATGATTGTGGCATTTGACATTCTTTTTTTGAGACAAAGTTTCACCCTGTCACCCAGACTGGAGTGAGTGGCATGATCATGGCTCACTGAAACCTCAACCTCCTGCCTCAGCTTTCCAAGTCACTGGAACTACAAGCATGCACCATCACTCCCAGCTAGTTTTTTAAAAAAATTTTTTTCGTATAGATGGGGTCTCTCCTTTTACCCAGGCTGGTCTCGAACTCCTGGCTCAAGCATTCCTCCCACCTCAAACTCCGAAAGTGCTGGGATTACAGGTGTAAGCCACCACGCTAGGCCTGTAATTGACATTCTTGATTCTTCCTTCTTGAAAATGTCCTTGACCTGTGAGACCTTTTTCTGTTCTGTTTTTCTTTTTTTGAACACTCCTTGGTTTGTTTAGCGTGATCTTTTTCCTGTACACCTGACTGAGACTTATCCACAGTTGTCATTTTGTACTCTCTCACAGACTAACCTTATTCATCCAATAACTCCAGCCCTATAACTTTCATGCATATTTCTCTCCTGAGCTTCAGACCTGTATGTTAAACTGCCCACTATATTATGCCCTTAATGGGACCATCATTTATCTGGCAAGAAATCTAAGCGTTTCTTAAGCCTTGCTCTTCTTACTTCCTGCTCAGTCATCACCTGGCTCTGTGTCTGTCAGGTGTGTAGCTGAAGTGGCCCCAGGGGAGTGCTCTGCTGCCTCCTTTGTGCTTGTTTTTTCTTTTCCAGATTGCTTTATCTCCTTCCTACATGCCAGCCTCCCTTTCCGTGGTGTCCCTCACCATCTCCCTGAAGTCATTTTTCCACATTGCTCCTAGATTGGCTGTTTTTAGTACACATCTGATCTTGTCCCTCCATTCTCTTTAAATATTTCAGTTGACTTAATATCTTAGAATTCCCTAAACCAGCCTACCAACTACCTTTATGATCTCTCCTCTCCTTGTCTTTTATTTTAACAACTTTATTGAGGTATAATTGACCTACAATAAAGTTAAAGTATTTAATATGTACAGTTTGATTTTTTAATAGTTAATTTATGCAGCTGTTAAATGATCACCACAATCAAGGTACTGCACATATCCATGACCTTCAAAAGTTTTCCTTGTGCCCCTTTTGTAACCCTCTCCCCTACCCCAAACCTTTTTAAGAATTATATAAGTGGAATCATGTAGTATGTGCTCTTTTTTTTGGTCTGGTTTCTTCAACATAATGCATTTGAAATTCATTCATACTGTAATATGTATTAATAAATCATTTCATTAATACATGGTATAGATACGACAGTTTAGTCATTACCTGTTGACAGACATTTAGGCTGTTTCCAGTTTTTGAGTATTACAAGTAAGGCTTCTGTGAACAGTCATGTACAAGTCTTTGCTTGGATCTGTGATTTCTCTTGAGAAAATCAGTAGGGGTGAAGTGACTAGGTCACATACTAGGAATATTTGTGACTTCTAAGAAACACAACCAAATTGCTGTCCAAACTCGTTATGCCATTTTGTATTCCCATCAGCAGTGTATGAGGCTGCCACTGTAGCAGCAATTAATGTGGTCTTAAGGAACCCTACCATGTGCTACCTATTGTAGCCTATTCTCAGCAACAATCAGAGGCTTGATGGTCTAGAAGTATTTTTTCCATACTTATTCAAATAAATGTATAATTACAAAAATACGTTGGCCTATGGACCACATAAGATCATCTCACATTTCATGGATAAACTGGGAATTACAAGTGTATAATTAAATTCCTGTTCATAATAAGTATGCTATAAATGGTAGATACCTGAGATGACAAAATATCAAACTTCATATATTTGAAATAATAAACAGTTGTTGACATTTAATTTTTTTTTTTTTTTTTGAGACGGAGTCTTGCTGTGTCTCCTGGGCTGGAGTGCAGTGGCCCGATCTCAGCTCACTGCAAGCTCCGCCTCCCGGGTTCACGCCATTCTCCTGCCTCAGCCTCCGGAGTAGCTGGGACTACAGGCGCCCGCCACCTCGCCCGGCTAGTTTTTTGTATTTTTAGTAGAGATGGGGTTTCACCGTGTTAGCCAGGATGGTCTCGATCTCCTGACCTCGTGATCGCCCGTCTCGGCCTCCCAACATTTAATTTTATTTCACACAGGTATTTGAAAATATTTTCAAAAGCAGTTTATAAAACATTTAAAATTAAAAATAAATACAAATCTTCATATATGGTTTTGTTATATTAACTTTGAGAAATTACTAAATAGTACAAAGTAAGCCCTATAGTAATTAACAGTTATAGAATGGATTTTGTAATACCATAATTTTATCGATGAAAACGTTAAACTTTATATTTTGTAGTTGTTTTTAGGGTAAACACAGGACACTTAACTTTTTTTTTTTTTTTTTTTAACAGAACAAAACTCCTTTAGTCAATGAGAGCCTGAAAAAGTTTTTAAATACCAAAGACGGTAAGATGTTCAGCTTGTTCTTGTTTATCTATCTCTGAATTTTTGAATCTTGATACCATTTGGGAGAAATCAGAAATTTCAGGGAGTTTTTTTAAGTCTGCAATTCTTATAGGTCCTCATTTTAAAATAGTATTTCATTGTACAACAATTGTGTTGCTATTACATATTTTCGTACTTGGGATGTTGCTTAAAGCCAGTTTTATTACAAAAAGCCAATATTAACTATTAAAAAGCGAAACACTGAAATCTATGAGATGATTGTCTTACAATTAGTTACAGACTGATAATCCCAGTGAAAAAATTAGGAGATTGAGATTTTCATTACTTAATCATGTTATTCAAAGAAGAAATTTGTAACTTAAAAAATTTAGAAACCTTTCTTCCATAATTTAGTGTATCTATTTCATAATGGTAATTTAAAAAATTTGGTTTTTAAAGGTTTGCTTACTTACCTTTTTCTTGATCTTTATAGGTCGTTTAGTGGCTAGTCTTGTTGCAGAATTTCTTCAGTTTTTTAACCTTGACTTTACTTTGGCTGTTTTTCAACCTGAAACTAGCACAGTAAGAATAATGATTTTTACATCTATCCTTTGAAACGTTCTTTGATACAAATGAGTTAATATTAAGCTGAAAGTTAATAGAATTTGACAACTGATAGTTTTTTACATTTAGATTATTTTTGGTAGTTGATTATCTGTTTTTCTTAAAAGCCATATGAGCTTTCAGATAGCTGGCACAAGTGTTGCTGCTTTGTGTTACTTGAAAGCTTGCTAATAAAAGTGTTACTGTAGAGTTAATTTTGGTTTGATGTTAGATTGCACCTGTTAATGGAAACTTTGAAGGTAGAGGCTCTGTAAAAGAAATAGGCATAATTTTTTAAAATAGACATTTAATTCATTACCAAGACGGTCTCTTTGAGTTTAAAGATGTTTTTAAACTCTGAAAATGTTTTCTTTACTCTTTGAAAATAACTTCTGCTATTTTTTTGTGCACTTGCATCTTTTCTAGCTGCAAGGTCTCGAAGGTCGAGAGAATTTAGCTCGAGATTTAGGTATAATTGAAGCAGAAGGTACTGTGGGTGGACCCTTATTATTAGAAGTGATCAGGCGCTGTCAACAGAAAGAAAAAGGGCCAACCACTGGGGAAGTAAGTAGAATTCTTGTTATCTTTTTCTATTTTAATTATTGGCTACTTAGTTTAGCCATGCAGATTAGTGCATATATAGTAAATTAAGGTTTTCATACTGGAAAATATTCCTCAAAAACGAAATGAAATGCATTCA
This sequence comes from Piliocolobus tephrosceles, assembly GCF_002776525.5. Lineage (NCBI taxonomy): Eukaryota > Metazoa > Chordata > Mammalia > Primates > Cercopithecidae > Piliocolobus > Piliocolobus tephrosceles. The sequence continues at coordinate 18,288,567 of NC_045438.1, forward strand.
GATTGTATCAATGCAAATTTTAATGAAAATTAGGAATGTGCTGACTCTTGATTCTGTGGCATATCTGTTCTGGTTTTTGATCCTCAAGAGTGTTGGGGTCATGAGCTAAACTGTCTGGAACAAATCCCAACTCCTCGTTGCCTCGCTTGATCCTCCATTCATTTCATACTGTGTATGAAGTGGGCTCTACCAGGCCCTACCTCGGTGTTCTGAGACTTCTCTGCATAAGCCAACAGAAGCACTCAACTTGCTATTATTTTTATTAAAACATCTTAGTTAAATATAAAAGGGCTGATTTATAGGGTAGTTAATAAATTTTTGGACTTAAAGGCCTCTTTAAGCTTAAAACTAAGCTGTTGATTTTGCTTTAAACTGTTTAGAAACAGTTCAAACTTACATTTTTTTGATTAGTAGTACTTTTCATACTCAACCTTTTTTTTAGAAATTGTGCTAATGAGATTGATCTAATTTTTATTTTCATACATTAATTTTACATAAAGATATAGGTAACATCTGTAACTGTCGCAGATATTTGATTTATTGTGATCTTTTAGTCCAATTTATAGGTAAGAATGTGGAGGGCTATATAGGTTTCCTACTTATTTTCTTGGGTGAATCTCAGAGGATACTTTCTATTAGAATTTTTGAAAATTGATAAAGCTTGCCTGAGTACTAATATATATAAGGCATGGTAAATAGACTTTGTGGGTACCATAAGATAAAATATAAGAAACTTCCGTGTCTCTGAAGAGCGCATAGCTATTTTAGATAAAATGTGCTCAAATAAGGAAATTAACATTTAGATAACAGTTTAAGATTATGGAGGAATTGTCATTTAACACATTATTTGCAAACATGTTATGAATAGTTTAGAGGAGGAAGCGATTGTCACATGCCAAAATTTTATTGAAGTCAATTTTAAAGTGAGAGTAGGATGTCAATTGTGGGGCGAGGATTGGGAAGGGTGTTCTGAGAAGTTGGAACAGTGCCAGTCAAGTGTGGGAGCAGGAGAGCATAGCCAGATCCTGGGCTGGCTGGGAGTGAGGTGGCTCGCCCAGAGCACAAGTTGTCACTTCAGCTTGTGCATATAATTTCATTTCTTCATTTATCAATATTCAGCAAGCTTTTATTGTGTGCTTATTTGATAGATACTGTGCTGGGGACTAGGCAATCAAAAACAAACTAAAGAACCCAGTCTCCTGGGGCCAGCAATCTGTAGGTCATGATGACCTCTATTGGCTCTCCCCTCTTGGCTTCTGTGCCCTTGAAGAACTCTCTTCTCTTTCTAACTGCCCTTTCATTTTCTTTTCTGTTTAGTAGTTGTGCTTTGGCTCACCTCATTGCAGTGGTGTTTATGTATATTTTTGTGTCTAGATTGATCTTTCTTCCTTAACATACCACTAGCATGGACTCTGGAACCAGGTTACTTGGGTGAAACCCCAGCTCTGCTACATTCTAGCTCTGTGAGCCTGCAGTCACTCAGCCTCTGTGTGCCCAGGTTCCTTATCTGCAACATGGAGATCACAGAAGTATCATGCCTGCAGGTCTGGAGGGGGTCTAAGGAAGCAAGATGTGTGAAGCTTTGAGCACAGTGCTTGGCACGGAGGACTCTGTGTGTCATTATAGTAGGCATCAGTGGATTCAGTTAACTGTGAATTGAAAATATTCAGATTAGCTGAGCGCGGTGGCTCATGCCTGTAATCCCAGCACTTTGGGAGGCCGAGGTGGGCGAATTATGAAATCAAGAGATGGAGACCATCCTGGCCAACATGGTGAGACCCCGTCTCTACTGAAAATAGAAAAATTAGCTGGGCGTGGTGGTGTGCGCCTGTAGTCCCAGCTACTTGGGAGGCTGAGGCAGAATTGCTTGAACCCAGGAGGTGGAGGTTGCAGTGAGCCGAGGTTGTGCCACTGCACTCCAGCCTGGCGACAGAGCGAGACTCCATCTCAAAGAAAAATGTTCGGATACAATACAACAAAAGAATGCAAATCTAGTATAAAATTATTTTTATAGCATTTACATTGTATTAGATATAAGTTATTTGGACATGATTTGAAGTACATAAGTTATATGCAAATATGTCATTTCACATAAGGGACTTGAGCATCCTTGGATTTTGGTGTTCACCATGGAGTCCTACAACCAATCCCCTGTGGATACTGAGGGACGACTGTATTAGTATTACTGTTTCTTGTTATTGTATGGATGACTGTTTAAGTTCAGTGTAGTCTGCCTAAGTCCAGCTCAGTCCTTTATCCTAGCTCCAAACTAGAATTTCCAGCTCTTCACAAAACATACCTCCCTGGATAACCCAATAGTACATTCGAATCCTGTGTGGAAAAATTTACTTTCTTCTCTTTACCGCTAAAAAAGTAAAAACATAAAGACAAAAGCAAATCCCACCTTACTCCCTGCAAATAACCCTCTTCCAGTTCTTCCTGCTCACTTCTCTGTTTTCATTGATTCTATTCCTGTGACTCCTTGGTTTCATCCCAAGGACCGGCTGTTCACATGTGCTGTAGATTCAGTTATTCTGTTAGGAAGGATTCACTCTCCACCTTGCACCCAGTAGCTTTGGTAACAGGCTGTGGAAGAAGGAGTAATTGCTGGAGGGCTTTCTGTTCTCTGCTGGATAAGATGTGTACCTCAAAATGACACCCAGTAGCATTCCTGTGTAGTGGGTGTGATTGTGAAAATGGACACAGAATCGCTGTTCTTCAGTACTCCATTCTGACTTGTGGATTTGAGGCCTCCCCTGAAGTTTGTCTGGACTTTTTTGTAGCTGTGATTCTGTCAAATAGACCCACGATAGGAATTCTGTATCCTCAAAAGGTAGTTGTTTTACTCCCCCAAGTTGCTGAACCACTAAGTTGGGCATCTCATCTCCATTTTTTGCTAGTTTTCCCTTCCTAATATCTGGGTATTTAATTTTAATAGTTTGTGTGTATGTATATAAACAAATAGATAAAATACTTAAAATAGAGACCTCAAAGATGTATGTTTTGGCTCTTCATTATTTATTAGTGTTTTCTATTACTTTGGAAGAAAACTTGTCATTTATAATGAAATAAAAAATTAGAGCTTTTATTAGCTTTTGACTTTGGCTGTAGAAAACTAGCTATAGGTTAAGTTCACTGAACTAAATTACTGATACTTTTTTTTTACCACAACTGCATTTTAACCACCTCAAGAATTAGGTTGCTATGCCCCACCCACTTTAATGTGACTGGTTTGATTTTATTGGATGCTCCCCAGCCGTAGGTGAGCCGAGGTTGTATTTTAGTAGAGATGGAGTTCCACCACGTTGGCCAGGCTGGTCTCGAACTCCTGACCTCAGGTGATCCACCCGCATGGTGGCGTGCACCTGTAGTCCCAGCTCCTCAGGAGGGCAAGGCAGGAGAATTGCGTGAACCTGGGAGGTGGAGGTTGTGGTGAGCCGAGATCACGCCACTGCACTCCACAGAGCAAGATTGTCTCAAAAAATAAATAAATAATACAAGAAATTAGCTGGGCATGGTACTTGGGAGGCTGAGGGAAGAGAATCGCTTGAACCTGGCAGTCGGAGGTTGCAGTGAGCCAAGATCTCGCCATTGCATTCTAACCTGGACAACAAGAATGAAGCTCCGTCTCAAAAAAAAAAAAAAAAAAAAGAGTCAGATGTGGTGGTGCCTTCCTGTAATCCCAGCTACTTGAGAGGCTGAGGTGGGAGGACCACTTGAATCTGGGAGGCGGAGATTGCAGTGAGCCGAGATCCACCACTGCATTCCAGCCTGGGTGACTGAGACCCTGTTTCAAAAAAAAAAAGAAAGATTAAGAAAGAAAGAAAAAGAAATGGATAGATTAAGATGACCTTTTAAGAATCAAGAAGACTTGGTAAACTAATATTTTGGCCTGGGGCAGGGTCATAGAAGAGGCAATATGAGAAAAGAAAAGCTCTCAAAGGCCAGTTTAAGGATTTTAGCCTAGAAGAAGATAGTATCACCACCAGAAATAACGGGACTGAAGAGGGAGAACTGAAGTTATGAAGAGCAGCACATTTTCCTATTTAAAAAGTTACTGTCAGTCATGAAAGGACTTTTGTAACAAACAGCCAATATTTAATATGTACACAGTGTCATAGAGCTTATTCTGGTAGTGGATGAATTGTAGGAAGTGATTTTCATTTAAGAAACATTTAAAAACCTCTTCCTTTGTGTTAACCACAGTGCTCAGAACCCTGTGGTGACAGGGCACTGGGCAGCAGACACAGATGACTCCTGTGGAAGCTGAGCTAGAACAGGTGTGGAAGTAGAAAAGTGGAAGAGTATACTACTATTTGAAGGGGTAAAGTGTTTTTAATGAAAATTGTTATTTGGTATTTTTTCTTGAGATAAAATGAAGTAGGGAAACAAATTCAAGGAGGGCAAAAAGTAGATCTTAGAGAATTACAGGATATTATTTGTCTGGAGAATAGGGAGAAGGGAAGTGAGGAAGTAAATGCTGGAATGGTAGACCTGGGACAGATTTCAGTGGAGACAGTATCCTGTTCAAAGTGAATGAATGAAATATTTTGCAGGTAATTAGAATCTAGGGATGTGTAGAAGGTTTTTGAGGGGGTAAAATTAGAGGAAAATCTAAAGAATGGTTACTTTAATAAAGAAGAAATAAAATACCAACATTGTATAGTGTTTCTAAATGCTAAAATTCTATTGGAGTGTAGTTGGTATATTCGTGTTTTATTTTTAAATGTATTTTAATTTTAAACTAAAATATTTTAGGGTGCACTAGATCTATCTGATGCACATCCTCCGCCAAAGTCACCAGAGGGAAAAACAAGTGCACAGACAATACCAAGTAAGGTGAGTGAGCTGCAGAACCCAGAGGTCATGTCTGGACTCAACTCCAGAGGGCTCTGCTCTTCTCTCTCTAGTCTTTCTTGTTACAAGTTGTATTGTTTTATAACACATGGGCTCTTTAGTTTCTTGAAGGTGCTTTTTTTCCATTAAGTATACATTAAAAAAAATTTTTTTTTTGCTTTGTTGGTGGTGGTTTGACATTTGTATCATAGAAAGGAATGTACTGGTAAGTAACAGAATCAGAATATTTGGATTTATTTGGTACTTTGGACATTTTTCTCCTATTAACAAGGAGATTTACTTGCTTTTCATTTATAAATTCCTAACTTGAGAATATTAAGCTGGGAATATGTATTACAGGATATAATATTGAATGAATATTTTAGACTTCTAGATGGGTGATGAGATTCAGAATTGTAAATCATGATGGTTTTTAATATACATGGGCTGTTTTGATAGAATTTCTAAGAAAATATATGTACTTTGGTTACATTTATGTGTGTATGCATGTGTGCATCTGTTTGTGTGTTTATGAGTTGTTAAAAGTAAGACTTGATTTCAGAAGTTAAGCATAAAGAAAAAAAATGAGCTGTACACTTTGAATTTAAGATCCAGGATATGTAGGAATGGATAGTAAGATGATTGTCAGGAAATTTGTTTTCTCAAGAGTATAGCTTGAATTGGTAGTCTTATCAAAGGATAGGTTTGGGTCTGTCTTAGTCTGTTCAGGCTGCCAAGTACCATAGATTGGGCAGCTTACAAACAACACATTTTTCCTCACAGTTCTGGAGGCTGGAAGTCCAAGATCACGGCATCACTGTGGTTAGGTCTGGTGAGGTCCCTCTTCTAGGTTGCAGAGAGCTGCCTTCTCATTGTGTCCTCATGTGGTGGAAAGAGGGTGAGAGAGCTCTCTGGGGTCAGGGCCCTAATTCCATTCACAAAGGCTTCACCCTCATGATCTGCTCACCCCTCAAAGGCTCGACCTTCTGATACCATCACATCGAGGGTTAGGATTTCAACATAGGAGCTGGGGGTTTGTGGACTACACAAACCTGCAGTCCATGACAGGTCAGGTTTGTATTCTTTGACTTTCCCTTTGATTTTCATTCCGTAAGAACAGAGTAATGCCGTGGAGTCCATTCCAAAAGATGAGGCCCCATGTGGGTTTATGGTGGTGGATCGACCCTCAGATATAGTTGCATCTTTTTAAATAGATGAAGTTCCAGAACGTAGTGATTATACTACAAGATTCCTTTCTTTTTTAAATGTCTAGGCACAGAACATTGCTGAACGATTGCTGTTATTTTTTGCTTGTTCTTTGATGCTGTTACTCCTTTTATTTAAGTTTGGAAAACTAAAGGAATTTTATACTTTATTTCTAACCAAGGGAACAACTATTGTATTGTTTATAGTTGCTCCTTCTGAGATTTCTAGTTGGTGTAGGGAAGGCCTTTTTTTAAATTTTTTTTTTCCTAAATACTCATAGGAGGCTATAACCCCAAAGACAGAATAAGAATAAGGTCATGAATAAGTTTTTAAAATTTCTTTAAATTAATTGCAAATAAAACAGCCTATGTAAGTAAGCTTTACTTTTCATGAAAATATCTGGCTTTAGAAAAATTAAAATTAATGAATATTCCAAAATACTTATCAGTACCTATAGCATTTGACTATTTGGAAGCTCTTTTTAGCAAATTATTACTATGTTTAAAGCAAATTAGCAATCCTAACCTTCTACATATGGAGTATGTCTTCTGGGTAAAATATTAAAGTCTGTTTTATGTACTCTTATTCTCTCTACATACATTTTAAGTATGTAGAGAGATCTAGGAATTAAAATGAGATCTAAATGAATTAAAGATCTAAGAATTAAAATGAGATCTAAGAATTAAAATGAGAATCTCAGTGTTTTAGGTCAGTCAGGAAATGATGCTGTGAGTTTTTCCAGAGAAGCGGGGACTGTCCTGAGGCTGCTTTCGAGAACAGCGTTTGTCCTAACAGCTGTCTCTGCTTCTCCTGCTGCCATCCCGTTATTCTAGTTGAATCCCCATTTCTCAGTTGGCCTCATAAACCCACTTCAGAAACACCCTAGATAGTCCTTGTGTAGGGTTGCATCTGTTCTAAGATAAACCCTTATTTTGACACGTAAAATGCAATTTCTGTAGTACTAAAGGACCTGGATTTGGGATCCAGTACTTTCCCTACGCTCTTCTTGCTAGCTACCTCCTACTGGCACCTAATCAACCTTGAGGGCCCATGGGGAATGCTAGAAACTCTCCAAGAGTAGCGTCCACCCAGCCTTTAGGAACCAGCTTTGTGTGCTCCTGAGAAAGATCAGATGAGGTCAGGACAAGTCTTCAAGGAAGTTTCCTAGGAACTCAAGTGAGGCTTATTTAGTATGCTGCTAAAATGTAGCATGAAAGAGGTGATTCTCCACCCAGTAGAAGCTGAGCAGGTGGAGGCTACAGTATCTGTGTTTGACCTAGTAACTATTGGAAACAGTAAACATGACGTAGATCACTTTAGGAATAGAGTTAAGAAAGGACCAAAAAAGCAGGCCTCACAGAACATATTCACTAGATGTTGCACTTCTGAGACATTTTTCAATAGGCATCTTTGTTTGATAATGAGTTAATTTATTTTTAAAGATTTCTATTTTGTGGTAAAATCTCATTTTATTCTCATGCTCAGATACCAAGGTATAAAGGACAAGGTAAGAAGAAGACAAGCGGGCAGAAGGCTGGTGACAAGGTAACACGCATGAGGGCAGAGGAGAAAAGCAGCCTGTGGGCATCAGGTCTTGACTCTGGGGCCTCCTGGAGCGCTGGGCTCCTGTCAGGTTGGGTTCTCAGTTTTCTTATGAAATGTCACTTGAGGCTGGACACGGTGGCTCACACCTGTAATCCCAGCACTTTGGGAGGCCAAGGCGGGTGGATCACTTAAGGTCAGGAGTTTGAGACCATCCTGGCCAACATGGTGAAACCCCACCTCTACTAAAATACAAAAATTAGCCGGCGGTGGTGGCACATGCCTGTAATCCCAGCTACTCGGGAGGCCGAGGCAGGAGAATCACTTTAACCTAGGAAGTGAGGTTGCAGTGAGCTGAAATCGTGCCATTGCACTCTAGCATGGGTGACAGAGTGAGACTCTGTCTAAAAACACAAAAAAGTAAGGATGGCATGAAATAAAAAGTAAATTTCACAGTCAACTTTTATCCAGGTGAAAATCATACTGTCGAATCTTAAAACCATGCTCTCAGTTTTACTTTGAAAATTTGTTTTGTTGGCAATTAAAAAAGTTGAAAATATGGATTTTTCTTTTGAATGGATGATTAAGCACATATTATTAACATTGATTTTTATCTGAGGAAAATAGAACGTCAGACTGTTTTTTGGATAAGTTCCCATTGATAAATTAAAAATTAAACTTATTTCCTCCAAGACATTTTTGTGTTCTGTCATTTTTCAGACAATTGCACTTTCGTGACCCTTTATTCAGGGCCCCTGCTCACAGTAGACTGCTGGGGGCCAGTGCTGCATACCACCAAGGCCTTGGCTGCTTTTTCCTCCTCCCCTAAAGATTGCAAAAATTGACTAATCTGATAGATTAGCTACTTATGAAATTTAAATATTAGAAGTTTTAGAAACATTATCAGTACAGTTTTTACATCTACTTAGGATAGGACAAAATGTTTAATTTTCAGTTCTGTGAGATTCATTAGTCCTGTGTTGAGCTTCGGTTATGTATAGATATTTTCACTAAGTTGAAAATCTTCAACATTAAAGCTTTTTAAAAATTCCACCTGTTGTGTTAGCTGCCTTTAGTTCTAGTAGTTTCAAAGGTAAATTCCTATTATTGTATTCTCTTTGTTCACACTGTTCTTTATGCATTATTAAACAAGAAGATGCTCTAAAATAATGATTAAGTTGTTTTTTTTTTAACATTTACATAGTGAAAGTTATTGTGTGTCAGTGCTTTGGGCAACACATGTAACAGTTCTCACTTAAGGAGTTTATAGTTTAATTGGAGAGATGAGGCATACCTTAAGTAAGATATAAAACTTCTTAATAGATTTTAAAAATCAGTTTCTTGGACTTTTCTAAAATTTAAAAGCATATTTTATAGTATTAAGCGTTTATAATCTTATTGCTGTTGTGGGTTTTAAACAACTGAAACATTTTCAAGAGGTTTATACATAGAGCCTAGGCATGCTAAGAGATGTGGTTTTCACTTTGTGTGATGTGATATAACTGTGATGGGCCAGACTTCTGCTTTCGCTGTATTTTGGGCAGAGTGTAGTGTGTGCCCTGACTTGAGAGGGGATTGAAGAACCTAGATGGGCCCATATCCCAGGATTTAGTCCGTAATTTGGGTCTCTTCTATTTCATTGTTATGTTCCTGGAGGCCAGGATGCTTCCTCAATTACTTGGAAATCTTTTTCCCTGTACATTTCTGATCTTGTTTCTGAACTGCCTTGTGAGAAGTCTGTATTGTACCCTGTGTGGCCTATTGCCAGTCTTACTTATATGGGTAAGCCCTTAGCTCTTTGTTCCCCTGCCTTTCTGCTTTGCCTTGTGCATGCAGTAAGTTCCTAGCAGCCTTAACATTCTCAACATCTTCATCATCCAGATGCTATGTTGCATGTGGTTGAGGTTGTACACAGCAAGACTCCAGATGGAGCCATTCACATGGTAGGTGAGTGGCACCTCCCAAGGTGTGCAAAGCCATCGTGGGAGCCCCGCTTGTCCTGCAGACATGAACTGGGCATGCGATGCAGGAGGGCCAAGGGTACCACTGCTCCCGGAACTCTGGAGCACTGATCAGGAGTGTCACATGTGTCCAATTACTTTCGAATGCAGGAGGGGGCAAGTACTAGTGGTTCATTCAGAGACCCTGGGCACTTTCTTCAGGGAAGCTATATTCATACTATAAATAAACTTTAAAAAATCATTAATATGTATAGTTAGAATTGATTTGTAGGGTTTTTGGACTGATGTAACTTGGGCAAAACTGAAGTTCTTATTTTTGTTGTTGCTGAGAGACAATAAAGATAAAAATAAAGGTTACAGATAAAAGATTTGGCATACAAGGAGTATAAATATGAAATGGGAGGGCAATTTTTAAATGAATTAATAATTTTGAAATATATATTAACACTTGTTAACTTCCAAAGTATCATCTGTGATAATTTATCTCATTGTATACCATTTCATTGTACCAAACATCCTAATTGTTTGAAAAAAAAATAAGTATCAGAAAATTATAAGAGACTTTTGATAGGCCCTAGTAGCTTAGGTTTTTACCATTTGGAAATGTTGAGTAATATTTATTTTTTTTTGTTTTTAATATTTAGAATTAGTTGCTCTTCATCATTATACTAAATGTAATATGAAAGATCATCCTTTCTTCTTACAAATAGTTTTCAGGTGTCTTTTTCTTTTTAGAGACAAGGTCTCACTCTGTTGCCTAGGCTGGAGTGCATTGGTGTGATCATGGCTTACCACAGTCTTGTCCTCCTGGGGTCAAGTGCCCACTTCCGCCTCTTGGGTAGCTAGGACAACAGGTACATGCCAGCACACCTGGCTAATTTTTTAAAAAATGTTTTTATGTAGAGGCAGGAGTCTTGCTCTGGTTGCGCATTCTGATCCTCAACTGTGGGGCTCAAGTGATGCTCCTGCCTCGGCCTCCCAAAGTGCTGGGATTATAGGCATGAGCCACCGTGCTTGGCCCAGTTTTCAGATGTTTTAAAACTAATATGTATTGAGATGCTTTTTCACATTACATGTAGGTTTTGGAGCATATGTTTTTGTATCTTTGGCACTCACCTCAGGATTTTCCAAACCAGATGTTGTCATTCCCTGTCGCACTCCCACACCATCCTGAATGAATGGATACATGGATACATGAATGTTCCCACACTTAGCCCTTCCATTTCTGCCTGGTCAGCTCTGTAATCCTAACCATTCGAGGTTCTAGACTTGACATCTTGGCACCACTTGTTAACTGAACTCCATGAGCTGCTGGTTGGGTAGGGTGGGAGGGCTGAGGATGTAGAAAGTAGAAAAGCTATTTGTAGGGTCCTCTTTAAGTCTTACTCCTAAAGCTAGAAAATCATGGTTCTATTGTGATCTGTAGGAATTACAGATTGTTTATAGATGGAAAGGATAGAGTTTCTCTAGAAGCAGTTGAGTTTTTAGAAAGGTTTGTTTTGTGGTCCTGGAATTTTGCAGTATTTACTTTTCTAGGTGAGCAAATTAAACTTTCAAAATATATGTCTGTTAGAACTGTAGTAAAATTACTTCTCTAAATAATTTATTAGTAAGTCATGGATCAGAAACTGTCGTTGGCAGGGAGGGAGGTGGGGGACAGAGGCATGGGTGGGGAAGAGAATTAAATACCGGCAGTCCTCATATCTGCAGGTTTCACATGCATTGCTTTCACACCTGCAGATTCAACCATGTGTGGATGGAAAATGGTTAAAAAATAATAATATAAATTTTACTTATTTATTTATTTATTTTTATTTATTTTGTTTTTGAGATGGAGTCTCTCTCTCTGTTGCCCAGACTGGAGTGCAGTGGCGTGATCTCGGCTCGCTGCCAGCTCTACCTCCCGGGTTTACACCATTCTCCTGCCTCAGCCACCGGAGTAGCTGGGACTACAGGCGCCCACCACCACGCCCGGCTAATTTTTTGTATTTTTAGTAGAGACGGGGTTTCATCATGTTAGCCAGGATGGTCTCGATCTCCTGACCTCGTGATCCACCTGCCCTGGTCTCCCAAAGTGCTGGGATTACAGGTGTGAGGCACCGCACCTGGCCAACAATAATACAAATTTTAAAATAATGGTATACAACTGTCTACATAACATTACATTTATTAGGTATTACAAGTAATCTAGAGATGATTTAAAGCATATGGGAGGATGTGTGTAGGCTACATGCAAATACTATAGCATTTTATATGAGGGACTTGAGCATCCTCAGACTTTGGTGTCTGCAGGGGTCCTGGGTACTGACGGACAACTGTATTGCATGAATTTTTTGAATACTTTTGCAACACCATAGTATTTCTTTGACTGATGTTTCCTACATGAACAGTTTGGAAAAAATTCTTTTTTTTTTTTCAGGTTCCTAAGACAGTCTGGTGATACAATTCAGTTTTTGACTACTGAAAAATTAAGGTTTTTCACTGTGAAACTTCTGTAGTGCTGCCTTTTTGTTAGTCCAGAAATGATTGGCTTCTTTATTATATGAGTGTACTGTTGGATGATTTAAATATATACTAAAGCTTTCTTATGGCTGCACTGTAATTTCCAATAGAGCTTATTATTAGTCTTGAGCTCCAGCCAAGAGAACTTAATGACCGTTGTAGTGCTGTGCAATAGGTCCTTCACTTTTATGAAAAGACAAAACTTGTTTTAGTTTTTTGTTATAAATAAGTTGATTTGTTTCCTAGGGCTGATGTAATATAAGTACCAATACTGGGTGACTTAAAACAACACATGTATTATGTCACAGTTCTAGAGGCTTAAAAATGTGAAATCAAGGTGCCAGGAGAGATGTGGCTCCTGTTCTAGCTTCTGGTGGCTGCTAGACTCACATGCTGTTTGGCTTGTAGATGGATTACTTCAGTCTTTGCCTCCATCTTCACATGGACTTCTCCCTGTGTTTCTCTGTGTCTTTTCCCCCTAACAAGGATACCAGTCACTGGGTTAGGACCTAGGCCCACCCTACTCCTGAATGGACTCATCTTAACTAAATACATCTGCAGTGACACTTTCCAAATAAGATCACAGTCTGAAGTACTGGGAGTTAGGGGTTTTAACGTATTTCATTTGTGGGATACAGTTTGACCCATAACTTCTGTGCTTGTCCAGAGAATGAATTCTAAGGCATTGCCATGATATGTGTGTGTGTGTGTGTGTGTGTGTGTGTGTGTGTGTGTGTGTGTGT